>NC_056727.1:1118422308-1118440958 GCF_019279795.1 Protopterus annectens
CCCAGTTTTGTCTAAAAACGCAAAGATAAGGACCGACACACGAGGTCCGCAGCCTCTACCGACACCACGCCAAAGCCGACTACACGTGGTCCGGTTCTCAGCGAGGTGCCTATGCAGCCCCTGACTACCGACGACACTTCTTTGGCGGTGTCTCCTGTGCCCGAGGTCGCAGGCTACTCGGCCCACACCCCGACTACAGATACCGAAGCCACTCTTGGTGTTGAACCTCAAAATGTGGACAGGTCTACCTCCACTCAAGGTGCCTTCAGACCTTCCTCTTTCTCCATCAAGGCTCTCACTAAGTCTAAAGCAGCCATGCACTCTAAGAGACAAGCTACACAGGGCCCATCTCCAGGCCCCATGCCTAAAAACAGATGCTTAAAATGGCTGAGGATTTAATTACTCAGGGGTTCTCAACCCCCACCAGACAAAAGGCCCAGAGTGGAGGAAGAATCCCCCTCCTCTGATCAGGGCTCCATTATTTCAGAGCACTCTGATGATCAGGAACATTCTCACTCCCCTTTTGAAGACTCTGATGCGGAGGAGTCAATTCCTTCTGTATCCCCCCCAGAGGATTACTCATTTGGGGAAACTTTGCATACCTTAAGGGAACACTTCCACTGGGAAGGCCAAGATTATTCAGATTCCAAGAAAAGGCTTAGGGAATTTCTCTTACCTCAGCACAGGCCTCTGGCTATACCTCCTGTCTTGGACATCCTAGATGATGTTTACTCGGAGGCCTGCCTTAACCCGGACTCTCTGCCTCCAGCCCCAGTTAAGCCTGACAGGTACTACAGGGTTCCTGACTCACACCAATTTCTATACAAAAGCCATGCTGCTGACCCAGAAACCATCTCACAGGGCCCCAAGGGAGTTAAGGCCTCCACTGCTAAAAATCCATTACCTTCCGAGAGAGATTCCAGATCCCTAGAAAGGTGGGGAAAAAAGGTATATACCTCGGCTACCTTAACCATGAGGGCCTTAAACTGTCAGTTCCATATGCTAAGATACTAACAGTTTTTGTTATCACAATTGAAAAGTAAAATGTCACAACCTGAACAACCAGACTTGAAGGAGTTGTAGGATTTGATGCATAGTGCAGAACAAGTGGGTAAGCATACCTTACAATGTGGTTATGATGCTCTAGAGGCCTCATGTAGAGCTGCTGTTACAGGATCAGTCATACGTAGACATGCCTGGCTCAAGGAACAAACCTTGCCTGATCATGTCAAAGCTAAATTACTAGATGCCCCTCTTCAAAAGGATCTATTATTTGGTGCTAATGCTGAGGAGGTATTAAGGAAAATGGAGGAAAAGGCTAAATCAATGCAAACTGTGAAAGATTTTCTACAGGTACAACCCCCATGTTTCAGTAGAAATTGGCCTTCCAAAAATTGGTCCTTTCCAGCCACGGACAGATCCCAAAGAGGCAGATACAGGCGCCCGAGGGGCAGAGGACAATCCCAAGGATCGTTTAGAGGCAGACAATGGCAAGCTCCTGCACAAAGAGGTGGTGAGGATAACTCGCAATCATTCAGAAAGCAAGCCCAATTACTTCCCCTTTGCATGCCAAGCAAGACTCAAATGGCAGTCCCCTTAGGAGGAAAGCTGGCATTATTTTCAAAAAATTGGCATATTGTCACAAAAGACAAATGGATCCTGGACATTATAAACAGAGGCTACAGATTCCATTTTCACACCCTTCCAAAAATGAGGCATGCCAAACCTGCCACACAAAGGGCAGAGGCACAAAGTCAAATTACAGATCTCATAGACATGAAAGCTATTCAAGAGGTACCTACGCACGAACAAGGTCAAGGTTTTTATTCCAGGCTATTCTGGTACCAAGGAAGGGAAAATATTGGAGACCTATTTTGGACCTATCCATCCTAAACACATTTCTACTCGTGCCAAAATTCAAGATGCTCACTCTACAGCAACTTCTTCCCATGCTGGGCAAGGAGTCTTGGCTGGTAACATTGGACCTCAAGGAGGCATACCTGCATGTCCCAATCAGACAAAATTGCAGAAGGCACCTCAGATTTCTTGCAGGTTCAACCCGTTATCAATTCTCTGCATTGCCCTTTGGCTTATCTACTGCACCCAGAGTATTCACGGAATGCCTGGCATCAGTAATTGCCTACTGCAGACTTCAAGGGATACAAATATACCCCTATTTGGACGACTGCCTGATCCAAGCGGACAGCAAGCACATTCTTCTGAAACATCTGGCTTATGTAATAATGTTGTTGAACTCTCTGGGATACACAGTCAACAAAAAGAAATCAAGGCTAATACCCTCTTGGAAGATAATTTTCCTGGGTGCCAACTTGGACACAAACACCCTGATGGCCTACCTCACGCCAGAGAAGCAGGGGCAACTAACTCAATACTTCAGAGCACTAGCAAATTGCACCAGGCTGACTGCAAGGAAAATCCTGCAGGCTCTGGGATTCATGGCATCTTGCATCTTACTAATCCCATGTGCAAAGCTGCATATGAGGAAACTTCAATGGTACCTGAAAACATAAGGTCTCAACACAGCCACAGTTTGGAAACAATAATACCACTAATTCCATGTCTGCAAAAGGAATTTCTGTGGTGGGCTTAAGCATGCCAAACACAGGTCTTCCATTCAGCAAGCCTCAAGCAAATCAAGTCATCACAACAGACGCCTCGGACTACGCCTGGGGGGTGCACATGACATATCGGTGCATTCAGGGCAAATGGTCCCAAAAGGAAAAGCACCTTCACATCAATCAAAAAGAAATGCTAGCAGTAATAAATGCTATTATAGCTTTCAAGGACCTTCTACAACCAGGTCAACTATTGATAAGAACGGACAACACCACAGTTATGTGGTACATAAACAAACAGGGAGGAACACATTCATACCCCCTATGCAGACTGGCCATGTCACTTTGGAACATGGCCATGGACTTACAAATCGAACTACAAGCACAGTACTTGCCAGGCAAGGAAAACACGATGGCAGACAACCTAAGCAGAAATATGACAGATCCACACGAATGGAAACTGCATCCGAAAGTTTTTACAGAAATAATCCAAGCATCGGGAAGGCCAGACATAGATCTCTCTGCCTCCCACAAAAATCAGAAATTGACAAAATTCTGCTCAAGGATTTTCCATCCAAAGGCCTGGAGAGTGGACGCTCTCTCTTTCAGTTGGACATCAATGACAGTTTATGCCTTCCCACCTCTTCCTCTGCTGCCCAAAGTTCTTTTGAAAACCAGAGCAGACAGACCAAAGATGATTCTCATTGCTCCGGACTGGCTAAGACAACACTGGTACCCACTCCTGAGGAGCCTGACGCATTCCCCACCATGGACCCTGCCTCTAATGCCTCTTCTGACTCAGCACAGCTTCAAAACTCTTCACAGCCAGCTAAAAACACTCAATCTAGCTGCATGGAAGATTCCTTAGCATCACAACAGGCCCTACTCTCCAAGGAGAGGTGCAGGATGTCATTTTGGAGGCCAGAAGGCAGTCAACTAGAAAAGCTTACTCCGCAAAATGGAAACGGTTTTGTGTCTGGAATGAGAAAAAGGGCCAGGATCCTGGAAAACTGAATTTACCTCATATACTACAGTATTTAGCTGAGCTGCTAAGTAGTGGACTTTCATTCTCCTCCATCAAAATCCATGCCTCAGCCATTTCTGCAGAATACAACACTGATCCACCCTTATTCTCTCACCGTCTCTTAAGACAGTTCCTCAGAGGGGCTAAGAATCTAAGACCCCCAAGGAAACAACCAATACCTGCTTGGGATCTCAATTTCATTCTGGAAAAACTGACCTTGCCTCCCTTTGAGCCAGCTGCCTCATCAGATTTGCAATATTTGTCCTGGAAAACAGCTTTCCTTCTGGCTATTACCTCAGCTCGTAGAGTTTCAGAACTACAAGCTCTCATGGCTATGCAGCCTTTTATCATCTTCCATCAGGACAGTTTCCTTACGAACCAACCCGTACTTTATGCCTAAAGTGGTATCAGGGTAGCTTTGAATCGGGCCATACACTTACCTACCTTTTATCCTAATCCTCAAAACAAAGGGGAGAGATTACTACATTCCTTGGACATCCACAGACAACTACGTTATTATCTGGACAGAACAAAACCTTTCAGAAAATCAGAACAGTTCTTCGTGTCCTATGCTGTAGGAGCTCAAGGAAAGCCAATTTCGAAACAGACAATCTCCAAATGGATAGCCCACTGCATACGCTTTTGCTATTCTTTTCATGGCAAAACTGTACCTGCAGGCATCAGATCTCACTCCACAAGGGCCACAGCTACCTCTGCAGCTTTCCTCAGAGGAGTTCCTACCAAAGATATTTTGGAAGCAGCCACTTGGAGTTCTGTGCATACCTTCTCCAAGCGCTACCACCTACCTCTATACTCCAAAACTAGTGCAGGCTTTGCCACTGCAGTCTTGCAGGGCATCCTGGCTCCTCCTAGTTCCACCTAGTGCCTACCACCCCTTTCTTAGCTTTGGGATTCTACCCATCTGTTATGACTGCAGCTGTATGCACGATGAACATAGTACAGTTTTGTACCTACCATAAATGTAGATGCTAGAGTGCTAATACAGCTGCAGTCCAGGTTTCCCTCCCTCCTTCCCCTCTTGGGACAGGCCTATAGGCTAACACATCCTCATACAACCTGATTGGGGTATTCATTTATGATGTATTTGCTTGCAACTACTGTGTTTTGATTATATTGCACTGCTTTATTACACAAATGTATGTATTGCCTTCCTTCTGGGGGCACCTGACATCTGGGGCAAGAAAAACTGAAGAAAATGGCGTCGGCTGGTTCCTTTATACCCCTGTTGCACTGACGTCAGGGAAGAAGCGACAACCGACGCCGGACCTAGACTTTGGAATTCGGCCGACCGAGGACCCGCCTGACGGCAGGAGAACCCATCTGTTATGACTGCAGCTGTATTAGCACTCTAACATCTACATTTATGGTGGGTACAAAACTGTAATTTCTATACATACTTTCACCAAGCATTATCATTTGCCAATTTTCTCTAAATCCAGAGCTGGCTTTTGCCACTGCAGTCTTACAGGGCCTTATAGCTGGTCCTAATGCTATCTAAATTCCTCCTCCCAACCATAGCTTTGGGACTCTATCCAAATGTAATGACTGCAACAGTGAAACACGAAGAACATAGTACAGTTGTGTACACTTACCATAAATGTAGATGTTAGTGTATTCACTGTTGCTGTCCTGGTTATCCTCTCTCCAGCCCCCTAATTTCTTTTAGCTATACCTCTACTTTCTTTACTATCCTTAAAAGCCCTTTTGGTGTATTTGCTTTTTTGATGGAGGTATATCATTGTAATTTTATATTTAATTGCTTCCAATTAGGAGGGCTCCTGTCATCTGGGGCAAGAAACACTGATGTAATGGCGTCGGCTGCATGTTTTGTACCCCTGATGACCTGACGTCATGGAAGGACAGCAACCGATGCAGGACCCAAGACTTCGTTAATCAGGCCGACTGAGGGCTACTTGCAAGCAGATAACCCCAAATGTAATGACTGCAGCAGTGAATACACTCTAACATCTACATTTATGGTAAGTGTACACAACTGTACTTTCCTGCTCAGCAGGTAGGCCAGGGATTCTATTCCAGACTTTTCCTAGGTCCAAAAAAAGAAGGCACCTGGCATCCTATCCTGGATCTATCCATCCTGAACACTTTCTTGATAATTCCAAAGTTCAGAATGCTCACTCTGCATTCGTTACTGCCAATGTTGGGAAAGGATTCCTGGCTGGTAACATTGGATCTCAAAGAAACGTATCTGCACATCCCTATTAGGGAAAGTTGCAGGCAATCCCTTCGTTTCAGGGTGGGCAAGCAACATTATCAATTCTCTACGCTGCCCTTTGTGAAAACTCTGGGAGCAGTAGATAAGCCAAAGTGCTTGGCTCCAGTCATTGCTTTTTGCAGGCAAAAGAAAATTCAGATTTATCTATACTTGGACTGTCTAATTCAAGCAAATTCTCAGGAACAACTGCTAAAGGATCTAGAATTTGTAGAGACTCTTCTCTCTCCCCTGGGTTACACTCTCAACGTGGAAAAATCAAAAATGGTGCCATCCAAAGAGATTACATTCCTGGGTGCGTGTCTGAACACAGCTGCCCAGATGATGCATCTCACACAGGAGAAGCAGATAACTCTTTCAATTTACTTCAAGGATTTGGCAAGCCTGTCCCATCTCCCTGCAAGGAAATACCTACAAGCTCTGGGATTCATGGCCTCTTGTATTCTCATTATTCCATATGCAAAACTGCATATGAGGAAATTGCAATGGTACCTCAAGAACACTTTGTGTCAACACACACAGGACCTGGATGTGATAATTCCTCTGCTTCCATGTCTGCGGACAGAATTTCTTTAGTGGGTAACAGCCTGTCTACAGAACAGACACGCCTTTTTTGCCCACCCCTGGCCACTCAAGTTCTTACCACAGACAAATCGGACTATGCCTGGGGAGATCACCTGGATGACAGATGTGTACAGGGAAGTTGGAATTCCCAGCAGATGCACTTGTACATAAATGTAAAGGAGTTGATGGCAGTCCAGCAGGCTTTACTAGCTTTCAAGCATCTTCTTTCTCCAGGGACCCTTCTTGTCAGGATAGACAACACCACAGTCATGTGGTACATCAACAAGCAGGGGAGGGACTCATTCTTACCTCCTGTGCAGACAGAGCATGATTCTTTGGTCCATAGCAGCATCCCTGGGCCTGCATCTCCTAGCTCAGTTTCTTCCAGGAAGGCTCAATGTTTTGGCAGACCAGTTGAGCAGACAGACCCTGGATCCTCATGAGTGGCAGCTGAACAGAGCAGTTTTTTACAGCATCATTCAATGTTGGGGCACTCCCCAAGTGGATCTTTTCTTCTCTCCAGACAACCATCTTCTACGTTTTTTTTGCACCAGATAGCATCACAGCAGAGCTTGGAGAGTGGATGCTCTGACCCTTCCCTTGGACGCTGCTGTCAGTTTATTCCTTCCCTCCTCTTCCTCTTCTATCCAGAGTATTATTGAAGATCAGGGACGAACGACCATGGACTATTCTTATAGCTCCGGACTGGCCCAGGCAGCATTAATATCCACTGCTTTACAGTCTCTCCCAATTTCCTCCTTGGCATCTTCCTCTGAAGCCAGATCTTTTGGTTCAGGAAGGGGGAAATGTTCTACATCCTCATCTTAAGTCTCTCCATTTGGCAGCTTGGCTCATTGTATGACTCCATTCTGTTCTTCCATGTCCCAGCAGGTGGTTGACGTGCTGAAGGAGGTCAGGAGGCCGTGCACTAGGTCTTATGCTGGCAAATGGGAAAGATTATCTTTGGATGCAGACTAGAGGGGAATCTTCCCAGCCTACCCTTCCTCTGATCCTGGAATACCTGGCTGATTTGATTCAGGGTGGTCTTTCTTTTTTTCCTCTATCAAGATCCATGTTTCAGCCATTTCTGCTTCTTCTTTTGAACAACCCATTTTCTCTCATCCTCTGAAGAAAATGTTTCTCAGAGGTGCTTGCAACTTAAAACCTCCCAGAAGGGAAACTCACTCTTCCTCCTTTTGAGCCAGCTGCCGCTGTAGATTTAAAGATTCTCTCGTGGAAGAATGCCTTCCTCTTGGCTATAACGTCAGCAAGGAGGGTTTCAGAGCTGCAGGCTTTTATGGCTGTGGAGCCTTTTCTAATTTTCCATGCAGATAGGGTCTCTCTGAGAACCAACCCCTCCTTTATACTTTAAGGTAGTTTCTAGCCTGACTCTTAATCAGTCCATATACCTTCCTACCTTCTTTTCTAATCCTCGAAATAGAGGTGAGAGGATCCTACATTCTCTTGTTTGCATAGACAGCTCATGTTTTACCTGGACAGGACTAAAGACCTGAAATCAGCCCCGCTATTGGTCAGCTTTGCCCCTGGAGCCCAGGGCAAGGTTATTTCTAAGCAAACCATTTCTAAATGGATTGCTCATTGTATTACTTTTTGTTATTCCTTTCATGGCAAGGTTCCTCCTCAAGGGGTTAGGACCCACTCAACTAGAGCAGCTTCCACTTCTGCAGCCTTTTTAAGGGGTATCCCTACTAAAGACATTTTGGAAGCTGCCACATGGTCTTCTGTTCACACTTTCACAAAGCATTATAATTTGCCTTTGTTTTCAAAAGCCAGGGCAAGGTTTGCCACTGCTGTTCTGTAGGGCATTATGTACAGTCCTTGATTCTGTTGATTCCTCCTCTCTTCTCTGGGCTTTGGTAATCAACTCATTGGTTAGGACTGCAACAGTGAAACACGAACATAGTACAGTTGTGTACACTTACCATAAATGTAGATGTTAGTGTATTCACTGTTGCAGTCCTGCTTTCCCCTTTTTTCTCTTCCTAAGGTACAGGCTAAATTTAGTTTTAAGCCTTGTTTTCTGGGGGCTTCTGACTGTTATGGCAAGAAAGACTGAGGAAGTGACGTCTGCTGCGTCCTTTTGTATAGGTTGCCCTGACAACAGATGACAGCCGATGTCATTTTTACTTACCTTTGGTATTCTGGCAGAGGGCTACCGGGAGCCGGATAACCCATTGGTTAGGACTGCAACAGTGAATACACACTCTACATTTATGGTAAGTGTACACAACTGTACTTTATCCAGGTAGTCGGTCTTTTTTTAATAATGTCTTCATGTAGACATTGTGCCCATTGTTTTCAATATGCATTTTTATGTCGCTGCTTTTTTTTTTTAGCAATTCTGTGTGCTTATTTTTGACATTCCATTTTTATTAAGAAAATGAAACTTGCTGGGTCTGTTCTCGTAGTTGGTTTAAGTCAAATAAGATTTTGATGTTTTCTGTCTTTCAGCTTTTCTATAGGTGTCAATGCGCATCTTTTGATTATTTTTTGTCATTTTAAATTTATAACATGCAGTCCCAAGAACTGAAAACTTAAATGATTGGTAAGAGTGGGTCAATCATTTGTAATTTATAAGAAAAGGCCTCATGCATTTGATACTCCAGACATCCTAATATTCAGCACCATGAAAAGTTTTACATAGGTCTCTAGTGTACACTGTTTGTTGACTCTAAATTTTGAAATTTGAAGCATTTTTTTCTTGCACAGTGCAGTCAAATTGGAGCCCAACAATGGAAAAACAGATGTTCATCGTGCATACAGCTGCAGTAATCACAGATGGGTTTTCAGCCGTCAGGCGGTCCTTCGGTCGGCCGAATTTCAAAGTCTTGGTCCGGCGTCGGTTGTCGTCGCTTATTCTTCTGACGTCAGTGAGGCCAGAGTATATAAGACACAGCCGACGCCATGTTCTTCAGTCTTTTTTGCCGCGCGGTGCCTGAAGCAGAAGCAGTTCGCAAGTGCCGGTCGGCCAGCTCCTGAATTACGAAAAAATTGGAAACCGAAGTCTTCATTAAAGCTAAGTACCCCGTTGAGGAAACTTTTCTTGCCTCAGACCGATGTCAGAAAAAGTTAATAATTGTATTTCTTGTGGGAAGCAAATACCGCATAAGGATTTCCATTCCTCTGCATACCTTGTTTGGGCCCAGACCACAACGTCTCGGCTGTCGCTTTGCTTCCTTCAATAAACGCACTATTGCCGCCTGGCGGAGTTCGCCCAACACTACTTTGGTAAAGCTTTGATTATAAAATGTCGCTGGACACTCCGACTACCGCTTTTGTCCAAAAATGCAAGGAAAAGGACCGACACGTGAGGCCCGCGGTCCCCGCCGACACCACGTCAAAACAGGCTACACGTGGTCCGGTTCTCAGCGAGACGCCTTTGCAGTCCCTGACTACCGACGACACTCCTTTGGCAGTGTCCTCTGTACCAGAGACCGCTGGGTCCTCGGCCCTTTCCCAGACTACAACCGAAGCCCCTGCTAATGTCGAGCCTACTAATGTGGACAGGTCCATCTCCACCCATGGTGTATTTAGGCCCTCATCTTCTTTTTCAATTAAGGCCTTTACTAAATCCAAAGCAGCCAGGCATCCCACGAGGCCTGTTGCACAGGGCCCATCTCCAGCACCCATGCCTAAAAAACAGATGCTTAAAATGGCTGAGGATTTAATTACTCTTATCAGAGGTTCTCAGCCCCCTCCTGACAAGAGACCCAGAGTGGAGGAAGAATCTCCCTCTTCTGATCAGGGATCCATTTTATCAGAACATTCTGATGCAGATGAATACTCTTACTCCCCTTTTGAGGATTCGGATGCAGAACAGTCCATTCCTTCTGTATCCCCTCCTGAGGATTTTTCCTTTGGGGAAACCTTGCACACCTTGAGGGAACACTTCCATTGGGAAGGCCAAGACTTTTCAGATTCCAAGAAAAGACTTAGGGAATTTCTTTGGTTACCTCAACACAGACCTCTGGCTATACCCCCTGTTTTGGACATACTGGATGATGTCTATTCGGAGGCTTGTCTTAACCCTGATTCTCTGCCTCCTGCACCAGTAAAACCTGATAGGTATTAGAGTACCCAGCTCTCACCAATTTCTCTTCAAAGGCCATAATGCTGATCCTGAAACCATTTCACAAGGCCCCAAGGGATTAAAGGCCCCCACTGC
This sequence comes from Protopterus annectens, assembly GCF_019279795.1. Lineage (NCBI taxonomy): Eukaryota > Metazoa > Chordata > Ceratodontiformes > Protopteridae > Protopterus > Protopterus annectens. The sequence continues at coordinate 1,118,432,910 of NC_056727.1, forward strand.
CAAGAATCCACTTCCTGCAGAAAGGGAATCCAGATCTTTAGAAAGGTGGGGTAAAAAGGTATATACCTCGGCCACCCTAGCCATGAGGGCCTTAAACTGTCAGTTTCATATGATTAAATATCAACAGTTCCTGTTATCACAATTAAGGAACAAAATGTCTCAACCTGAACAACCAGATTTAAAGGAATTACAGGATATTGATGCATAGTGCAGAGCAAGTGGGTAAACACACCTTACAATGTGGTTATGATGCCCTAGAGGCCTCCAGTAGAGCGGCTGCTACAGGATCAGTCATTCGCAGACATGCCTGGCTTAGGGAACAAAACTTGCCTGACCATGTGAAAGCTAAACTTCTAGATGCTCCTTTACAAAAGGATGTACTATTGGTACTAATGCTGAGGAGATACTACGGAAAATGGAAGAAAAAGCCAAATCTATGCAAACTGTCAAAGCTTTCTTACAGGTATAACCACCACGTTTTAGCAGAAATTGGCCTTCAAAAAACTGGTCCTTTCCAGTCACTGACAAGCCCCAGAGAGGTAGATACAGACGCACAAGGGGCAGAGGGCAATCACAAGGATCATATAGAGGCAGACAATGGCAAACTCCAGCACCAAGAGGTAGCGAAGACAGTGCACAACAATACAGGAAGCAAACCCAATGACTCCCTCATTTTCATGCCAAGCATGTCTCGGCTGGCAGCACCTTTGGGAGGGAAACTAGCATTATTTGCTAGCAATTGGCATATTGTCACAACAGAGAAATGGATACTGGACATTATAAACAGAGGCTACAAATTTCAATTTCACACTCTTCCAAAAATGAGAGGCATGCCAAACCTGCCACAAAATCAAAGGGCAGAGGCACAACTGCAAATTTCAAAGCTCATAAGCATGAGAGCTATTCAAGAGGTACCTACGCACCGACAAGGTCAAGGTTTTTATTCAAGACTTTTTCTGGTACCAAGGAAAGGAACCAACTGGAGACCCATTTTGGACTTATCCATCCTAAACACATTTCTACTGCACCAAAATTCAAGATGCTCACATTACAGCAGCTTCTTCCCATGCTGGGCAAGGAGTTTTGGCTGGTAACATTGGACCTCAAGGAGGCATACCTGCATGTCCCAATCAGACAAAGCTGCAGAAGATACCTCAGATTTCTTGCAGGTTCAATCCACTATCAATTCTCTGCATTGCCCTTTGGCTTATCTACTGCGCCCAGAGTATTCACAAAGTGTCTGGCATCAGTGATTGCCTACTGCAGACTTCAAGGGATACAAATTTACCCTTATCTGGACTGCCTGATCCAAGCGGACAGCAAACACATACTTCTGGAACATCTGGCATATGTGACACGGTTACTGCTTTCTCTGGGATATACAATCAACAAAGAGAAATCAAGGCTAACACCATCTCAGAAAATGACCTTCCTGGGTGCCAACTTGGACACAAACACCCAGATGGCCTATCTTACGCCAGAAAAACGGGGGCAACTATCTCAGTACTTCAAAATACTAGCAAAAAGTACCAGGCTTACTGCAAGGAAAATCCTGCAGGCTCTGGGATTCATGGCATCTTGCATTCTTCTAATCCCATGTGCAAAGCTGCATATGAGGAAACTTCAATGGTACCTAAAAAATCTATGGTCTCAACACAGTCACAGTTTGGAAACAATAATACCAATAATTCCATGTTTACAAAAGGAATTTCTATGGTGGGCCCAAGCATGTCAAGCAAACACAGGCCTCCCATTCTGCAAGCCTCAAGCAAAGCAAGTCATAACCACAGACTCCTCAGATTACGCCTGGGGGGCGCACATGAAGGACAGGTGCATTCAGGGCAGATGGTCCCAAAAGGAAAAGCACCTTCACATCAATCAAAAAGAAATGCTAGCAATAATAAATGCAATTACAGCTTTCAAGGACTTCCTGCATCCAGGACAATTACTGATAAGAACAGACAACACCACAGTAATGTGGTACATAAACAAACAAGGAGGAACACATTCATACCCCTTGTGCAGACTGGCCATGACTCTTTGGAACTTGGCTCTGGAAAGACAAATCGAACTTCAAGCACAGTACTTGCCAGGATTGGAAAACACACTGGCAGACAATCTAAGCAGAAATATGACAGATCCACACGAGTGGAAGTTGCATCCTCAAGTGTTTACAGAAATAATCCAAGCGTGGGGGAGGCCAGACATAGATCTTTTTGCCTCCTACAGGAATCATCAATTGGAAAAGTTTTGTTCAAGGACCTTTCATCCAAAGGCCTGGAGAGTGGACGCCCTCTCATTCAGTTGGACAGCATGGACAGTTTACGCATTCCCACCTCTGCCTCTTCTGCCCAAGGTGCTTTTGAAAGCAAGAACAGACAAACCGAAGATGATACTGATTGCTCCAGATTGGCCAAGGCAACACTGGTACCCACTCCTGAGGAGCCTAACATACTCCTCCCTGGTCCCCTGCCTCTAATGCCTCTTCTGCTGACTCAGCACAACTACAAAACTCTTCACAGTCAGCTGAAAACACTCAATCTCACTGCATGGAAAATTCCTTAACACCACAACAGACCCTAGTCTCCAAGGAAGTGCAGGATGTCATTTTGGAGGCCAGAAGGCCATCTACTAGAAAAGCTTACTCCGCAAAATGGAAGCGGTTTTGCTCTTGGAATGAGAAAAGAGGCCAGGACCCTAGAAAACTGAACTTGCCTCAGGTATTACAGTATCTAGCTGAGCTGCTGAACAGTGGACTTTCATTTTCATCCATAAAAATACATGCATCAGCCATTTCTGCAGAATTCAACACGGATCCTCCTTTATTTTCTCACCCACACTTACGACAGTTCCTCAGAGGGGCTAAGAATATAAGACCTCCAAGGAAGCAACCAATACCAGCCTGGGACCTTAATTACATATTAGAAAAATTAACACTGCCTCCTTTTGAACCAGCTGCCTCAACAGATTTACAATATTTGTCCTGGAAAACAGCCTTCCTTCTGGCCATCACTTCAGCTTGTAGGGTTTCTGAACTACAGGCCCTCATGGCGGTGCAGCCCTTCCTCATTTTCCATCAGGACAGGGTTTCCTTCATCAACCCATCATTTATGCCAAAAGTGGTATCCAGGGTAGCCTTAAATCAAGCCATACACCTCCCTACCTTTTATCCCAATCCTCAAAACAAAGGGGAAAGGCTGCTACACTCTTTAGACATCCATAGGCAGCTACGTTATTATTTGGACAGAACAAAGTCCTTCAGGAAATCAGAACAACTTTTTGTGTCCTATGCTTTAGGGGCTCAAGGGAAACCAGTTTCAAAACAGACTATTTCCAAGTGGATTGGCCACTGCATACGGTTTTGTTATTCCTATCATGGGAAATCTGTTCCTACAGGTATCAGATCTCACTCCACCAGGGCCACAGCTACCTCTACAGCCTTCCTCAGAGGAGTTCTTACCAAAGATATTTTGGAGGCAGCCACTTGGAGTTCTGTACATACCTTCACAAAAACACTACCACCTGCCTTTATATTCCAGAACAAGAGCAGGCTTTGCCACTGCTGTTTTGCAGGGCATTCTGGCTCAACCCAGTTCCTCATAGTACCTACCACCCTATGCATAGCTTTGGGACTCTACCCATCTGTGATTACTGCAGCTGTATGCACGATGAACATAGTACAGTTTTGTACCTACCATAAATGTAGATGTTCGAGTGCTAATACAGCTGCAGTACAGGTTTCCCTCCCTCCTTCCCCACTTGGTAAAGGCATGGGGCCTAACAACCTCTTCATACTACCTGACTGGGTTATCCTGCTATGTTTTATTTGCTTGCATTCACTGATTTTGGATTTTATTGCATTGCTTGTATATGTATATAAGCATTATTTATGTATTGCCTTCCTTTTGGGGGCACCCGACATCTGGGGCAAGAAAGACTGAAGAACATGGCGTCGGCTGTGTCTTATATACTCTGGCCTCACTGACGTCAGAAGAATAAGCGACGACAACCGACGCCGGACCAAGACTTTGGAATTCGGCCGACCGAGGATCCTTGACGGCTGAAAACCCATCTGTGATTACTGCAGCTGTATTAGCACTCGAACATCTACATTTATGGTAGGTACAAAACTGTACTTTTGGCAGGGGGACTTGGGGAAAGTTTGGAAAGATGGAAAAGGACAACGTGGCTCAAGCATTATGGTAAGTACGTAACTTGCATATTCAAGGTTTTCTTCCATCAGTCCTAAACAGGTGGGACAAAGTTCCCAGCTACTGCAAACCTCGGTAGGTCTCTTGGAAGGATTTTTTGGAGGATGGTGTAACCAAAAGAAACCCCAGACTGGGAGTCTAATCCAGCTTAAATTTGGATGTAAAGCTATGCACAGTAGACCAAATAGATGCTGCACAAATGTCAGTTGGTATCCTTGAGAAGTAGGTTGTAAAACTGGCAACTGCTCTGGTAGCATGAGCTTTGGGATTACAGGTCAAGGCTAGACCTTTTTGTTTATAAACATATGAAATGTATTCATCTTGGCCATGTGGAAAGAAATCCCTTTTCCCAATTAGTCTGATGAAGAGGAAACTGAGATGGTATGTTTTCCTTACAGCTTTAATTAAATATAGGTAAAATATCAAATGTCTGTTAAACATCCATCAAGTGTAAAATCTGCCCCCTTTTATTGGAAAATTTTGAGAAGAAAACAAGTAGATGAGTAGTCTGGTTCAGAATAAATTCTGAAGCCACCTTAGGAAGAAAGGGTAGGGTTAGTCCGAAGCGAAGCCCTATCTTTAAAAAAAAAAAAAAAAAAAAAAAAAAAAAAGCTCTAAAATCCTTTGAATAGAGGTAGTAGCCACCAGGTAAGGTGTCTTCCAAGAAAGATACTTTAACTCTGCAGTCACAGCTGGTTCAAAAAAAAAATAAAGGGGGGGTGTCGAGGTCTGAAGTAGAAGGCTAATGTCCCATGGTGGAATGGGAGCTCGTGGGGTAGAGAAGAAAGGTACTCCCAAGAAAAGGTATAGACCACTTCAAAAAAGCAGTTGGAGTCTTTCTCTCTCCCAAGTTGAAATTTGAAGTTGCAGCCATTCTAACTTTAATGATGGAATAGCTAGCCCCATAATTAGAGACCAACTAAAAAATCTAAAATAGCTGGTAGAGGGGGCCAAAAATGGATCCTTTTCTCTGCTAGATGGCCAGACAGAAAACTTTGCTAGTGGAGGGTTTCTGAAAGGATATCCACATATGCAGAACTTGTGATGAAAGCCTGGACTACCTCGCCATCATATGAGCTAGGGAAACCAGGGCTGCTATGTCCGAGTGAGGCTTGCCGGATGAGTGTGAGACTAGGCCTGGAATGGGATCCAGCACCCAAGGTGGGCATATTGATAGAGTCCAGAGATGGGGAAAGTCATACCTGTTAAAGCCATTAGGGAACAAGGAGCATCAGTTTTGCCTTGCACCATATTGCTTTCTGCAGAAACTTTGGTATCAGAGGAGGAGGATAACCATAAAGAAGACCTGGGGTCCAAGTCTGGACCAGATTGTTCCCTCAGGGACTCTTCTTCCTGGGAATTCAGGGCAAAGTAGCTGCTGCACTTGGTTTTGGCGGGATGGCAAATGGCTTGCAGCATGGCCGGACCCGGTGTCTGGAAGTAGTCTGCCACTACTTGATTTATAGGACCACTCATGACTGATAAGGGTGGAACTGCTCAGATGGTCTGTTAATACACTGGATCTCCCGCTGATGTGCAGTGCCACCACAAAGTGATGAGAAGACATTACCCACTGCCTAACCCTTATGTCTACTTAACACAATGGATAAGAATCTGTTCCCCTAGTTTGTTTATATACCATACCACAGACCTGTTGTCTACCTGAATTGAAATCGCACCCCTTGGTAGGTAGGGAATCCAGAAAAGCCTACCACATCAGGAGAACCACCCTTGTCTCCAGGACATTGATGTGAATACTAGCCTCTGAGGTGGACCACATGCCTTGGACTGTCATTCCCATGAAATGTCTCCCCCTACCCCACCTGAGAAGCATCCTGTAGTCACTGTGGTGAGGGTGGTAGAATAAAGAGGTGACCTTGGGAGACTATGAGGAATTCCAACCACCACTGAACATGTCTGCTTACGTTAGTGAGATAAATAGGGAAATGCATCTGTTGGTATAGTATTGTCCACTGAATAGCAAGAGTCCGCTACAACACTTTCATGTAAAATCTGGCCTGCGGAACCAAGTTGATAAAAGCTGCCAAAGATCCCAGGAGATGTAATATGCACCTGGTTGGGGGGGGGGGGTTGAGGGAGGGGAATGTTTACACTTGTTGAAGGATGAGAACTCCTTCACTCTGGAAGTCTGGCTATCTGTAATGTATCCAGATATACCCTAATGAACTCTAATGCTTGGACGGGAGCCAGCTGTGATTTTTCCATATTGATCATGATTTCCAGATGGAAACAAAGCTGGAACAAGAAATCCCTGGCTTGGAGTAACTGGAGGAAGCAGTTATGAGCTAGTTGTCTAGGTATGGCAACATGTGGAATCCCTGCATTCTGATGTGAGCTGCATCCACTGCCATGCACTTGTTGAACATCCAGAGGGCTGTGGTGAGGCCAAAGGGCAGGGCTCTGATTTGGAAATGGCTGGCTCCCAGCAGAAAGTGGAGGAATATTTATGAAGGTCTGGCTATTTTGATGGGGTGGTATACATCTTGAAGGTCTATTGAGCACATCCAGTTATCCTTTAACAATGGTAGGATGGACTGAACAGTGAGCATCTGGAACTTTGTTTTACATAGAGTTCTCTAGCTGAGGTCCAAAATGGGTCTAAGGTCCTCGTTCTTTTTTTTGTACTAAAAGAACCTTCAGTACACTTCAGATCCTTATTGGTCTGGTGGGACCTCCTGATTGACTTACTCGTCCAGCAGCTTTTGTATTTCTTATGCTGCAGCCTACCTTTCTTGGTGTGGGACACTTGGAAGTCTTTTTGAATTGGGGAGAATAAGGAAGTGGAATTGTGTATCCTCATGTTATGATTCTGTGCACCCCCTGTATCTTGGGTGATGGTTCAGACTAAGGGGTGCAGAGGCATGCACCCACTAAGTACCTCCTGAGTGCAGCATTAAACTTTTCAGGAGCGCTGAAAGGATCTGTCTGAGAAGGGGACCCCAAAAACCTTTGATTCTGCAATCCATCTTTGCCACGAGGGTGACATCTGTTGTGATTTCTTCCCCTTCTGATTCTCGTGGTGGGGGCGCTGTTAGAGGTTTCAGGAGCAAATTCTTGAGTTTTATAAACCAAAACTTTTCTCTCTTTCCGGTTCCTGGCAAAACACGTCTGGGAGTTACAGAAGCAGATTCTGATTGCAGACAAGGTCTTGCCTTCCTGCTCACTTCTAGACATTGTCTCTCTCACGTTTGAGAGTGGACCAGTCATAGGAGGCATTGATAAAGGACATCTTAAAGTGCTCAGGGAAGTTGGAGATGCGTCCACTGCCGGTGCTCGCTGCTTTCGGCATGCCATCAACCCCATTAGAAATACAGTACATGGACGTATTTGAGAGGGATTGGAGGGTAGCCAATTGCATATCCCCTGTTTTATGGGCTTCTGTGGCTATGTACCACAAGTGATACTTGGAAAGCTCCTTCATGTCCCTTGGAAATGGTGTCAAGTGAGCCAGGTAGTTCAGCACCTTTCACGCAAAGGTAGATGACATGTAAACCCACTTTCCCAATCTGTTCAAAGGCCTGAACTTCCATTTAAGGAGATGGACAGTGGAGCTCTCTTGCAGGCTCTTTATTAGTGGCTGCTGCTACCACTGTGGCATCTACCTCTGGACTTTGCTCCAGAAAGACTTGTCATTAGGGGAGACTAAGAGTTTATCTGATTTACAGAGAATTAGTTTAACCTAATCTGGTTCCTTCTAAGCCTACTTTGAAACCACCTGCACAAGCTCACCAGCAGGAGGAGCTACCCAGGAAGTAGACTGCTCAGCCCTAAAGGCATTGAGGACTACTGATCCCTTCTGAGAAGGGGTGTCAGGACC
>NC_056727.1:1118441458-1118472452 GCF_019279795.1 Protopterus annectens
GGCCCATCTCCAGCACCCATGCCTAAAAAAAACAGATGCTTAAAATGGCTGAGGATTTAATTACTCTTATCAGAGAGGTAAGTTCTCAGCCCCCTCCTGACAAGAGACTCAGAGTGGAGGAAGAATCACCCTCTTCTGATCAGGGATCCATTTTACCAGAACATTCTGATGCAGATGAATACTCTTACTCCCCTTTTGAGGATTCGGGATGCAGAACAGTCCCATTCCTTCTGCTATCCCCCTCCTGAGGATTTTTTTTCCTTTGGGGGAAACTCTTTACACACAATCCTTGAGGGAACACTCTCCATTGGGAAGGCCAAGACTTTTCAGATTCCAAGAAAGACTTAGGGGAATTTCTTTGGTTACCTCAACACAGACCTCTGGCTATACCACCCTGTTTTGGACATACTGCATGGTGTCTATTCGGAGGCGTGTCTCAGCCCCGATTCTCTGCCTCCTGCACCAGTAAAACCTGATAGGTATTAGAGTACCCAGCTCCTCACCAATTTCTCTTCAAAGGCCATAATGCTGATCCTGGAAACCATTTCACAAGGCCCCAAGGGATTAAAGGGCTTACTGCCAGAATCCACTTCCTGCAGAAAGTGGGAATCCAGATCTTTAGAAGGTGGGGTAAAGGTATATACCTGCCACCCTAGCCATGAGGGCCTTTAAACTGTCAGTTTCATATGATTAAATATCAACAGTTCCTGTTATCACAATTAAGGAACAAAATGTCTCAACCTGAACAACCAGATTTAAAGGAATTACAGGATATTGATGCATAGTGCAGAGCAAGTGGGTAAACACACCTTACAATGTGGTTATGATGCCCTAGAGGCCTCCAGTAGAGCGGCTGCTACAGGATCCAGTCATTCGCGAACATGCCTGGCTTGGGAACAAAACTTGCCTGACCATGTGAAAGCTAAACTTCTAGATGCTCCTTTACAAAAGGATGTACTATTGGTACTAATGCTTTAGCGAGGAGATACTACGAGGAAAATGGAAGAAAAAGCCAAATCTATGCAAACTGTCAAAGCTTTCTTACAGGTATAACCACCACGTTTTAGCAGAAATTGGCCTTCAAAAACTGGTCCTTTCCAGTCACTGACAAACCCCAGAGAGGTAGATACAGGCGCGCAAGGGGCAGAGGGCAATCACAAGGATCATATAGAGGCAGACAATGGCAAACTCCAGCACCAAGAGGTGGCGAAGACAGTGCACAACAATACAGGAAGCAAACCCAATGACTCCTCATTTTCATGCCAAGCATGTCTCGGCTGGCAGCACCTTTGGGAGGGAAACTAGCATTGTTGCTAGCAATTGGCATATTGTCACAACAGAGAAATGGATACTGGACATTATAAACAGAGGCTACAAATTTCAATTTCACACTCTTCCAAAAATGAGAGGCATGCCAAACCTGCCACAAAATCAAGGGCAGAGGCACAACTGCAAATTTCAAAGCTCATAAGCATGAGAGCTATTCAAGAGGTACCTGCAGCACACCGACAAGGTCAAGGTTTTTTATTCAAGACTTTTTCTGGTACCAAGGAAAGGAACCAACTGGAGACCCATTTTGGACTTATCCATCCCTAAACACATTTCTACTCGTACCAAAATTCAAGATGCTCACATTACAGCAGCTTCTTCCCATGCTGGGCAAGGAGTTTTGGCTGGTAACATTGGACCTCAAGGAGGCATACCTGCATGTCCCAATCAGACAAAGCTGCAGAAGATACCTCAGATTTCTTGCAGGTTCAATCCACTATCAATTCTCTGCATTGCCCTTTGGCTTATCTACTGCAGAGTATTCACAAAGTGTCTGGCATCAGTGATTGCGCCTACTGCAGACTTCAAGGGATACAAATTTACCCTTATCTGGACTGCCTGATCCAAGCGGACAGCAAACACATACTTCTGGAACATCGGCATATGTGACACGGTTACTTTCTCTGGGATATACAATCAACAAAGAGAAATCAAGGCTAACACCATCTCAGAAAATGACCTTCCTGGGTGCCAACTTGGACACAAACACCCAGATGGCCTATCTTACGCCAGAAAGCGGGGGCAACTATCTCAGTACTTTAAAATACTAGCAAAAAGTACCAGGCTTACTGCAAGGAAAATCCTGCAGGCTCTGGGATTCATGGCATCTTGCATTCTTCTAATCCATATTGCAAGCTGCATATGAGGAAACTTCAATGGTACCTAAAAATCTATGGTCTCAACACAGTCACAGTTTGGAAACAATAATACCAATAATTCCATGTTTACAAAAGGAATTTCTATAGGTGGACCCAAGCATGTCAAGCAAACACAGGCCTCCCATTCTGCAAGCCTCAGAAAAACAAAGCAAGTCATAACCACAGACTCCTCAGATTATACCTGGGGCACACTTGAAGGACAGGTGCATTCAGGGCAGATGGTCCCAAAGGAAAAGCACCTTCACATCAATCAAAAGAAATGCTAGCAATAATAAATGCAATTACAGCTTTCAAGGACTTCCTGCATCCAGGACAATTACTGATAAGAACAGACAACACCACAGTAATGTGGTACATAAACAAACAAGGAGGAACACATTCATACCCTTGTGCAGACTGGCCATGACTCTTTGGAACTTGGCTCTGGAAAGACAAATCGAACTTCAAGCACAGTACTTGCCAGGATTGGAAAACACACTGGCAGACAATCTAAGCAGAAATATGACAGATCCACGAGTGGAAGTTGCATCCTCAAGTGTTTACAGAAATAATCCAAAGCGTGGGGAGGCCAGACATAGATCTTTTGCCTCCTACAGGAATCATCAATTGGAAAAGTTTTGTTCAAGGACCTTTCATCCAAAGGCCTGGAGAGTGGGCGCCCTCTCATTCAGTTGGACAGCATGGACAGTTTCACGCATTCCCACCTCTGCCTCTTCTGCCCAAGGTGCTTTTGAAAGCAGAACAGACAAACCGAAGATGATACTGATTGCTCCAGATTGGCCAAGGCAACACTGGTACCCACTCCTGAGAGCCTAACATACTCCTCCCTGGTCCCCTGCCTCTAATACCTCTTCTGCTGACTCAGCACAGCTACAAAACTCTTCACAGTCAGCTGAAAACACTCAATCTCACTGCATGGAAAATTCCTTAACACCACAACAGACCCTAGTCTCCAAGGAAGTGCAGGATGTCATTTTGCCCCAGAGGCCAGAAGGCCATCTACTAGAAAAAGCTTACTCCATAAAATGGAGGCGGTTTTGCTCTTGGAATGAGAAAAGAGGCCAGGACCCTAGAAAACTGAACTTGCCTCAGGTATTACAGTATCTAGCTGAGCTGCTGAACAGTGGACTTTCATTTTCCTCCATAAAAATACATGCATCAGCCATTTCTGCAGAGTTCAACACGGATCCTCCTTTGTTTCTCACCCACACTTGACAGTTCCTCAGAGGGAGCTAAGAATATAAGACCTCCAAGGAAGCAACCAATACCAGCCTGGGACCTTAATTACATATTAGAAAAATTAACACTGCCTCCTTTTGAACCAGCTGCCTCAACAGATTTGCAATATTTGTCCTGGAAAACAGCCTTCCTTCTGGCCATCACTTCAGCTTGTAGGGTTTCTGAACCACAGGCCCTCATGGCGTGCAGCCCTTCCTCATTTTCCATCAGGACAGGGTTTCCCTTACCAACCCATCATTTATGCAAAAGTGGTATCCAGGGTAGCCTTAAATCAAGCCATACACCTCCCTACCTTTTATCCCAATCCTCAAAGGAAAACAAAGGGGAAAGGCTGCTACACTCTTTAGACATCCATAGGCAGCTCGTTATTGGCCCCATTTGGACAGAACAAAGTCCTTCAGGAAATCAGAACAACTTTTTGTGTCCTATGCTTTAGGAGCTCAAGGGAAACCAGTTTCAAAACAGACTATTTCAAGTGGATTGGCCACTTACAGACGCATACGGTTTTGTTATTCCTATCATGGGAAATCTGTTCCTACAGGTATCAGATCTCACTCCACCAGGAGCCACAGCTACCTCTACAGCCTTCCTCAGAGGAGTTCTTACCAAAGATATTTTGGGAGGCAGCCACTTGGAGTTCTGTACATACCTTCACAAAACACTACCACCTGCCTTTATATTCCAGAACAAGAGCAGGCTTTGCCACTGCTGTTTTGCAGGGCATTCTGGCTCAACCCAGTTCCTCATAGTACCTACCACCCTATGCATAGCTTTGGGACTCTACCCATCTGTGATTACTGCAGCTGTATGCACGATGAACATAGTACAGTTTTGTACCTACCATAAATGTAGATGTTCGAGGTGCTAATACAACTACAGTACAGGTTTCCCTCCCTCCTTCCCCACTTGGTAAAGGCATGGGGCCTAACAACCTCTTCATACTACCTGACTGGGTTATCCTGCTATGTTTTATTTGCTTGCATTCACTGATTCTGGATTATATTGCATTGCTTGTATATGTATATAAGCATTATTTATGTATTGCCTTCCTTTTTGGGGCACCGACATCTGGGGCAAGAAAGACTGAAGAACATGAAGCGTCGGCTGTGTCTTATATACTCTGGCCTCAGTGGCGTCAGAAGAGTAAGCGACGACAACCGGCGCCGGACCAAGACTTTGGAATTCGGCCGACCGAGGGACCGCCTGACGGCTGAAAACCCATCTGTGATTACTGCAGCTGTATTAGCACTCGAACATCTACATTTATGGTAGGTACAAAACTGTACTTTTGGCAGGGGGACTTGGGGAAAGTTTGGAAAGATGGAAAAGGACAACGTGGCTCAAGCATTATGGTAAGTACGTAACTTGCATATTCAAGGTTTTCTTCCATCAGTCCGAAACAGGTGGGACAAAGTTCCCAGCTACTGCAAACCTTGGTAGGTCTCTTGGAATGACTTTTTGGAGGATGGTGTAACCAAAAGAAACCCTAGACTGGGAGTCTAATCCTGCTTAAATTTGGATGTAAAGCTATGCACAGTAGACCAAATAGATGGTGCACAAATGTCAGTTGGTATCCTTGAGAAGTAGGTTGTAAAACTGGCAACTGCTCTGGTAGCATGAGCTTTGGGGTTACAGGTCAAGGCTAGACCTTTTTGTTTATAAACATATGAAATGTATTCATCTTGGCCATGTGGAAAGAAATCCCTTTTCCCAATTAGTCTGATGAAGAGGAAACTGAGATGGTATGTCTTCCTTACAGCTTTAATTCAATATAGGTAAAATATCAAATGTCTGTTAAACATCCATCAAGTGTAAAATCTGCCCCCTTTTACTGGAAAATTTTGAGAAGAAAACAAGTAGATGAGTAGTCTGGTTCAGAATAAATTCTGAAGCCACCTTAGGAAGAAAGGGTAGGATTAGTCCGAAGCGAAGCCCTATCTTTTAAAAAAAAAAAAAAAAAAAAGCTCTAAAATCCTTTGAATAGAGGTAGTAGCCACCAGGTAAGGTGTCTTCCAAGAAAGATACTTTAACTCTGCAGTCACAGCTGGTTCAAAACAAAATAAAGGGAGGGGGGTGTCGAGGTCTGAAGTAGAAGGCTAATGTCCCATGGTGGAATAGGAGCTCGTGGGGCAGAGAAGAAAGGTACTCCCAAGAAAAGGTATAGACCACTTCAAAAAAGCAGTTGGAGTATTTCTCTCTCCCAAGTGGAAATTTAAAGTTGCAGCCATTCTAACTTTAATGATAGAATAGCTAGCCCCATAATTAGAGACCAACTAAAAAATCTAAAATAGCTGGTAGAGGGGGCCAAAAATGGATCCGTTTCTCTGCTAGATGGCCAGACAGAAAACTTTCCTAGTGGAGGGTTTCTGAAAGGATATCCACATATGCAGAACTCGTGATGAAAGCCTGGACTACCTCGCCATCATATGAACTAGGGAAACCAGGGCTGCTATGTCCGAGTGAGGCTTGCCGGATGAGTGAGAGACTAGGCCTGGAATGGGATCCAGCACCCAAGGTGGGCATATTGATAGAGTCCAGAGATGGGGAAAGTCATACCTGTTAAAGCCATTAGGGAACAAGGAGCATCAGTTTTGCCTTGCACCATATTGCTTTCTGCAGAAACTTTGGTATCAGAGGAGGAGAATAACCATAGAGAAGACCTGGGGTCCAAATCTGGACCAGATTGTTCCCTCAGGGACTCTTCTTCCTGGGAGATCAGGGCAAAGTAGCTGCTGCACTTGGTTTTGGCGGGATGGCAAATGGCTTGCAGCATGGCCAGACCCAGTGTCTGGAAGTAGTCTGCCACTGCTTGATTTATAGGACCACTCATGATGGATAAGGGTGGAACTGCTCAGATGGTCTGTTAATACACTGGATCTCCCGCTGATGTGCAGTGCCACCACAAAGTGATGAGAAGACATTACCCACTGCCTAACCCTTATGTCTACTTAACACAATGGATAAGAATCTGTTCCCCTAGTTTGTTTATATACCATACCCACAGACCTGTTGTCTACCTGAATTGAAATCACACCCCTTGGTAGGTAGGGAATCCAGAAAAGCCTACCACGTCAGGAGAACCACCCTTGTCTCCAGGACATTGATGTGAATACTAGCCTCTGAGGTGGACCACATGCCTTGGACTGTCATTCCCATGAAATGTCTCCCCCTACCCCACCTGAGAAGCATCCTGTAGTCACTGTGGTGAGGGTGGTAGAATAAAGAGGTGACCTTGGGAGACTGAGGAATTCCAACCACCACTGAACATGTTTGCTTACGTTAGTGAGATAAATAGGGAAATGCATCTGTTGGTATAGTATTATCCACTGAACAGCAAGAGTCCGCTACAACACTTTCATGTAAAATCTGGCCTTCGGAACCAAGGTGATAAAAGCTGCCATAGATCCCAGGAGATGTAATATGCACCTGGTTGGGAGGGGGTGGTTGAGGGAGGGGAATGTTTACACTTGTTGAAGGATGAGAACTCCTTCACTCTGGAAGTCTGGCTATCTGTAATGTATCCAGATATACCCTAATGAACTCTAATGCTTGGACGGGAGCCAGCTGTGATTTTTCCATATTGATCATGATTTCCAGATGCAAACAAAGCTGGAACAAGAAATCCCTGGCTTGGAGTAACTGGAGGAAGCAGTTATGAGCTAGTTGTCTAGGTATGGCAACATGTGGAATCCCTGCATTCTGATGTGAGCTGCATCCACTGCCATGCACTTGTTGAACATCCAGAGGGCTGTGGTGAGGCCAAAGGGCAGGGCTCTGATTTGGAAATGGCTGGCTCCCAGCAGAAAGTGGAGGAACATTTATGAAGGTCTGGCTATTTTGATGGGGTGGTATACATCTTGAAGGTCTATTGAGCACATCCAGTTATCCTTTAACAATGGTAGGATAGACTGAACAGTGAGCATCTGGAACTTTGTTTTA
The DNA here is from genome assembly GCF_019279795.1 of Protopterus annectens. NCBI lineage: Eukaryota > Metazoa > Chordata > Ceratodontiformes > Protopteridae > Protopterus > Protopterus annectens. The sequence continues at coordinate 1,118,448,844 of NC_056727.1, forward strand.
CATAGAGTTCTCTAGCTGAGGTCCAAAATGGGTCTAAGGTCCTCGTTCTTTTTTTGTACCAAAAGAACCTTCAGTACACTTCAGATCTTTATTGGTCTGGTGGGACCTCCTGATTGACTTCAGATCCTTATTGGTCTGGTGGGACCTCCTGATTGACTTACTTGTCCAGCAGCTTTTGTATTTCTTGTGCTGCAGCCTACCTTTCTTGGTGTGGGACACTTGGAAGTCTTTTTGAATTGGGGAGAATAAGGAAGTGGAATTGTGTATCCTCATGTTATGATTCTGTGCACCCCCTGTATCTTGGGTGATGGTTCAGACTAAGGGGTGCAGAGGCATGCACCCACTAAGTACCTCCTGAGTGCAGCATTAAACTTTTCAAGAGAGCTGAAAGGGTCTGTCTGAGAAGGGGACCCCAAAAACCTTTGATTCTGCAAGCCATCTTTGCCACGAGGGTGACATCTGTTGTGATTTCTTCCCCTTCTGATTCTCGTGGTGGGGGCGCTGTTAGAGGTTTCAGGAGCAAATTCTTGAGTTTTATAAACCAAAACTTTTCTCTCTTTCCGGTTCCTGGCAAAACACGTCTGGGAGTTACAGAAGCAGATTCTGATTGCAGACAAGGTCTTGCCTTCCTGCTCACTTCTAGACATTGTCTCTCTCGCGTTTGAGTGTGGACCAGTCATAGGAGGCATTGATAAAGGACATCTTGAAGTGCTCAGGGAAGTTGGAGATGCATCCACTGCCGGTGCTCGCTGCTTTCGGCATGCCATCAACCCCGTTAGAAGTACAGTACATGGACGTGTTTGAGAGGGATTGGAGGGTAGCCAATTGCATATCCCCTATTTTATGGGCTTCTGTGGCTATGTACCACAAGTGATACTTGGAAAGCTCCTTCATGTCCCTTGGAAATGGTGTCAAGTGAGCCAGGTAGTTCAGTACCCTTCATGCAAAGGTAGATGACATGACATGACATGACTTTCCCAATCTGTTCAAAGGCCTGAACTTCCATTTAAGGAGATGGACAGTGGAGCTCTCTCTTGCAGGCTCGCTCTTAGTGGCTGCTGCTACCACTGTGGAATCTACCTCTGGACTTTACTCCAGAAAGACTTGTCATTAGGGGAGACTAAGAGTTTATCTGATTTACAGAGAATTAGTTTAACCTAATCTGGTTCCTTCTAAGCCTACTTTGAAACCACCTGCACAAGCTCACCAGCAGGAGGAACTACCCAGGAAGTAGACTGCTCAGCCCTAAAGGCATTGAGGACTACTGATCCCTTCTGAGAAGGGGTGTCAGTGGACCCATCTTTCCCTTTGGTCTTAAAAGTTCTAGAATCTCACCAAAGGACAAATAATCTTCCCTTAATTGAAGTCAGTATACTTGGTGAGAGATTCTTGAGGGGAGTCTTTAGTTCCACCATTTGCACACATACATTTGGTGTACTTCCCCAGTGGGATGCTCCATGGAAGACTCCAAACCAGACGGGGAGTTCACAGCATGAACTTTCTCAAGACCTCTAGGGGCTGTCTGTCCTTAGCAAAAAAAAAAGTCCCTGCAGTTGAGTTGGATGGAAGATGACCACATAGATCTAGTATTATGGTAACTATGCAACTTTTGTGTTCTTAGCTTCAGCATCTTGGGCTTCTTTCAGAGGGATTTTGCCTGCTGTAGTTCAGATTCTTAGCAATCTCTTCAAAATTGCAGTTCTCCTACAGGATAGTAGCCACAGCCCTGAGGGCTTGCCCAGCTGCTCACCTCTGGAGGCACTTGGGGGTTACTTGTCCACTCATTTGTCATGAGGCAATCACCATGGACAGGTGGGTAAGGACAGTGATATCCAAGGTTTATAGAATTCCCTTCCTGTCAACCTCCGTGTCCCCTCTATTCCCCTCCCAAGAAAATTTGCAAGAATAGGGGTCCTAAACCTCTCAGGAAAAAGAGCAGTCAAGGATTTCCCTCCAGAAATGAACTGAATGCAGTTTAAATTACCCTTGCAACCAGACCAGGAAGTTAAATCCCATGATTCTGTTACCTCATCATGGTCTGAATAATCAACATTTCCTTGTTTCATATTCCAGTATTAGTCTGCTTTTTAGAGACAGATTTAGTTTTTTCCTTATCTAGACAATGTTCCTTTTTGGAGACATCTGCTATCAAGACCCTTGCTTGATGACTTTTTGGTGATTGATTTTAATTGTATAGTGGACAAAACCCATTCAGCATCCTTGTTTACAAGTTCTTCAAAACCCTCTCCAGCCCCAACATGCTTTTTTCCTGTCGACCAGTCATCACTACAGTTAGTGATTTTCATCATCATATTACTTATAATACTTTTGCCATCCAGAACCATAAGTGCATCATCCTCTGTGGCAATTTGAATAGGAACAGGTTTAGTTTCTGGGTTGTCTAAAAAGCTCTGGACATGCCCTGAATTGTGTATTTAAGAAGTGGAAGGTGTTCTGAGTGTGCTGAAGTAATCCTAGATCTAGTAGCTCCTGTAACGACAACAGTCGGGATAGATGGTAATTTTTATGATGCAACGTTGACAAAAGGACCTTCATGATGAGCCACTATCAAGGGAAATAACTTTGGTTCCTGCTAATGGTTGCCCTAATGAGTTTGTTGCCACACTGGTGGCTGCCAAGCAGTGTTCCATACAGAAGGATTTCTTTCAAGTTGCTTTGGTATTTGTGAGCATTTTTTGAACTTGTTTGCTGCCCACATAAGGGACACTCATTTTGCCAGTGCCTAGTTTGGCCACAATTAAAACAAGCATTTAAACATGGTGCACCTTATGGTAACTGTGGTGAATCAGGGAGATTATAATTTTGCTGATACTGTCCTGGGGTGTAGATCAGCATGCATGTATACCTTTAAGAAGCTTTCTAGGGACTTGCACATGTGTATAAATACTGAGCACATGCGAGCCTGACTGCCATTTTGTAGTAAGCTGTTGAGATGTAAGCATGCATGTCTGTGTAGTCTGTCAATCGGTTTGTGTATATTTTGTAGTGCTGCTATCTTTCCTGGTATGTTTCTGTGTAATAAAGCATATAAACGAACTACCCTGCCTGTTTGTCTTCACTTGCTAAACAAGACGAGCAACATGGTGTCAGAATTGGGATCCAGAATCAAGTACCTCTTGGTCACTCAGTTAATGGTGGAGGAATATAGAAGAGTGGATTGTCCGTACTGCACATATAACTGTCCAAACAGGTCAGAAATTAATTTCCGGTATCAAAACTTAAATTATTTCTTATTTGCAGAATATAAAGTGAAGCACTTAGAATGTTTTAAACAAATTTCTAGTTAATCGAAATGTCAGACTGCGACATATATAGATGAAAATATTCGAACTATGGAAAATGTTTGAAATGTCTGAACTGTATAAAATAAGGAAAACTACCACATTTTTTCTCTGAGCTACTTTTGCGCATTAAAGCTGTTCGAGATATCCGAGGTATAAAGTGTTTGCAAGTTTGTGCAGTATTACAGTACAGTTATTTTGCAAAATACAGCCATTTCAAAGCATATTTCACAAAGTACAGTATTTCAGAGTTTATTGTGCATTTGAATGTTATTACGAGTACTGGCTGTGTGCATGTTCATATATAATTACAAGGACCATATTTTCAGTGTGTGCGGGCATACTTTGTTGGCATGGCAGACGGATTTTGAAAAACAGGTAGGCTTGTTTGATATCGCAGAGAACTGGAGAGTGTTTGAGCAGGAGTATGATATTTTTATACAAGCTGCATTTCCTGTTAAAGATGAACATATAAAGGCATTTATTCTGATTAATTTAGCTGGTTCAGAAGACGTAGAAAGAGTGCGTTCATTCGTGTATGCACCTGCTGTATTTGCAGGAGAGTGGGGAAGCCATCATATAGTGGCACCAGCTGAGTTGACGGAAGACCCCCGAGCGTTTAAAATGTAAACTTAGAGAAATGTGCAACCCCCCCCAAAAATGATTATTACAATGGAAAGGCACTTATTTTACACACGAGATCAAAGGCCTGGTGAAACTTTTTCAGCCATATATAAGTGACTTGCTAAAGCGAGCTAAAACATACAGATTTGATTTAAAGGATGAGCTGATAAAAGACCGACGTGTGTGGTATTAAAGATGAAGCGGTGAGAAGGATTTTCCTTTGTGACAGTGATTTAACCTTGAATAAGGCCATTGAGATTTGTCAAATATATGAGCTTACAGAAAAGCACACAAATATGCTTACAAATAAGAAATTCATGCTTCCAGTGTCTTTTAAAGCTAATGTTGATAGTATGAGGCACGTGGCTAAAAGAAACTGGCCCAAGCACATGGCAGCAACTGTAAGTCCTGTAGCAGTTAATGGTAGACTCCGTAGCTTTCTAACTGGAGTGTGCACAGTCACAGTGAAGCACAAGGGTGAGTCAGCAAACAAGCATAAGAGTGACAGCACATGCTCACCTAATCTAATGGTCAGTTGTCGTAATTGTTGTGGAAATCATTACTCTAAAAGAAAAAAGTGCTTAGCTTTTTGTCAACAATGCCATGGATGTAAAACATGGAATCATTTTCAAAGATTTTATAAATCAAGAGGTGCATTCTTTTATTAAAAGAATATTGCAAGAGACAAGTTGATCAGTTAGGAAGTTGTGACCCTACTTTTTATGTTGATGTTGTGTCAGTGCTTAATGAGAAGTTAGTGCAGTAGATTTATGGGCAAAGAATGAAATACTTTGTGCTGTTCAGTTACATGGAAAACCCATAGAGCTCAAAGTTGACACAGGTTCAAAGTGCAATTCTAACTGAAGGTTCTGTAGTGCTTTCATGTTACTCTGCTGCAAACAGCTATGACTTGCAATTTTATGTGGTCAAAAGGCATGTACAATCATTATTAGGCCTCTGAGACCATTTGAAAATGGGACTGCTTTCATTTAATAAAGAAGTCCACCATGTTCGCTTGAAAGACCACTGTTCTAATTTTGCCCAGTCTGTTTGCTCTACCAATGCTGATATTTTTAAATATAAACTAAACAAATTCCCAGTTGTGTACTCCATGAAATTAGACTCAAGAGGTCAGTCCAGTTATCAGATCAGCCCAGAAAGTTCCAATTGCTATGCAGAACAGAAACAAAGCCGAGCTAGATAAAATGGTGCAGCAAGGTGTAACTTGTCCAGTTAATGAAACGACTGAATGGGTATCTTCCATGGTTGTAGCTCATAAGAAAAGCTGAAATTATATCAGAATATGTATTGATCCACGTGATTTGAACAAAGCACTAAAAATACCTCATCGTCCAATAAGTACAGTCAAAGTCGCTGCTCTCGTGCCAAATCCCACTGTTTATTTCTGTTTTAGATACAGTGTGTTCATTTTGGCAAATTTTGCTTGACCGAAAATCCTCATTGCTAGCCACTTTAGTACTTCTTTTGGCAGGTACAGATTTTTGAGAATGCTATTTGGGATAAATTCTGTTAGTGAAATCTTCCAATATTCAATGGAGCAAATTTTTTCTGGGTATCCGTGTGCTATTATAATAGATAATCTAGTAGGAGGTAATGGTGAAGCCGAGCATGACAAACCTCAAAGTTCTGGAAAGAGCATGCAAAGTGAATTTTACGCTGAATCTTCAGAAGTGCAGATTCAGGCTAAGAGAAGTTACTTATGTTGGTCATTTATTTACCAGTTCAGGCTTTTCAGGCTTACGACTAGATCCTTCCAAGCAAACTGCTATTCTCGAGATGCCAGTTCCAGACAATGTTCAAGCCCTACAATGTTTTCTTGGCATGGTTAACTATTTTGGCAAGTTCATTCCAGACTTGAGCCAACTTTCAGCACCACTCAAGGAGCTGACATGTAAAGATGTGTCCTGGTCATTGTTAGATGAACACCAGAGAGCATTTGATGCCCTGAAACAGAAAATTGCCAGTCCACCAACTCTCAGGTAGTGTGATGTTCACAAACCAGTTACTGTTTCTTGTGGTGCTTCGAAATTTGGTCTTGGTGCAGTCATTCTTCAAGAGGGTAGACCTAAACTGGAATGTAGTATGCACAGATAGAGTTCTTGTCAATTGTGCTTGCATGTTAAAAGTTCCTTGAATATGTTTATGGTAGACCTATCCAGATTGAAATAGATCACCAACCTCTAGTCACTATTTTGAGAAAGCCTATGCATACAGCTTCTGCCAGATTACAACGCATGATGTTGAAATTGCAAAAGTATCATTTCAATCTTGTCTATACAAAAGGCAAACTTCTTAATCTTGTTTATAACATTGTCGAGATCACGTAGAAATACCACTGAACAGCATGGAAATGAGAAACTTGATTTCGAAGTCATGGAAGTGAGAAATTTTTCTTCCAAATCTCCATGAGCTTAGAAGTCATACAGCCAAAGATCCAGTTCTTCAGAAGCTCACCTTTTTATCAGTCGAGGATGGCTGTCAAAACAGTCTTGCTTACCAGTAGACCTGCAACTGTATGACAATGGCATTATCATGAAATGTTCAAAAATGATTGCTCCAAAGTCCTTGCAGCAAGAGTATATTACTATATTGCATTGTGGCCATCCAGGAGCAGATACTACCAAAAGAAGGGTGAGAGGATTCATACTTTGGCCTTCTATGTTACAGGACATTGAGTATTTTTATCTTGTTCTGTATGCAACAGTACTAAGCCACGTCAACAGAAAGAAGCACTTCAGCTGAACCAGATTCCTGAACTACCTTGGTTGATAGTAGCTACAGACATTTTCGAGTGAAATGGTAAACATTACTTGGTGTTAGTAGACTGTTGATCAAATTGGTTCAAGAATGATCTACTTACTAATCTAGAGTACATTAGTCATTACTAAGATGAAGTGTCATTTTTGTAGTCCATGGTAGTCCTTACAAAGTTATTTCTGACAAAGGTACACAATTTACAAGCCAGCAGTTCAAAAGATTTAATGAAGCGCTTTTCATCTGCCTCTATGGACAGACTTCTTCAGATAAAATGAAATGGTAAAACACTTCCTTTATAAAATCTACTAAGTCACATGTATTGAAAATAACCAATAATCCAGGTCAAATGAGTATTTACAAGTGCTAAGCATTCCTCTCGTTTAAAGTTACAGTACATAAATATAACATCAACTTAAAATAAAATACCAAGTCTGTTAATAAAAAATAGAAGGTAAACAAATTAACATATACAGTGCATACCAAACATTCCATACATAAGTATTTCAAATGTTTGTCTCAACTTTTTCCCGGTTAGGGGTTGCCACAGCGGAGCTCCGGTCCGCTAATGATTGGCAGTAGACTTTTATGAACGCCGAGGTGCCAGCTCGACGTTCAACCTTCAACGAAGGCACGCCCATTTACGCATGTCTTTCAAACACCCACCCATCCGTGGGGAGGACATGCAAACTCCACACAGAAGGCACTCCCTGCACTCCAACTGAGAATCGAACGGGAGAACCTCTTGCTGTGAGGCAACAACGCTACCGCTGCACCACCATGGATGTCATGTTCATAAAATTCATGTTACCTACATAAACTCTAATTTTAATAAACAAGTAATGGTACACATGTCATTAATGCCTGGAAAGCTAAAGGCATTCAATGACAGTTGCTAGTATAATTCTAGTTCTTCTAACTTCAAAGATGATGGTGGTACTCTATCATCTAAAGGGGTTTGATCTATAACAGTAAACTTAAAAGTGTGACCAGGAAATGCTACAGTGTGTTTGGTTAAGGCGTTCTCAATCTTTTGATGGTCAGTTGCATAAAGATGTTCATATATATGATATCAGAGTCTTCGCTCCGTCTTTCCTATATAGAATGCAGCACATGTTACTTAGCTAGGTAAACTATTAGTTTCGAGTTGCAATTGAATTTTTTTTTTTAAAAAGTAATGTTTGTTCCCTCCTTCAAATTTGTTGCCTGTGTTAATGTGCTTGCAGTATTTACACATGTTGCATTTGGACATTTTTGGGAAATTGTGTGTTCTGTCCTTTCTAGTCTCTAATACATTTTTCAAATTACTACCTCTCCTATGTTATTTTTGGTTTAATACTCACTCTGTCCATAATAGACATGTCAGGACCTAAAAGGTTACAATTATTGTGTAAAATGTTTGAGACTATAATGTTGAGAAAGAGGGGCAACACCTTACTTAGTTGACATTTTACTGTTCATTATTCTCACTAACAACTACTTTTCATTTGATAAAGAATTCTACCTCCAAAAAATCAGAGTAGCCATGGGGGATCACCCTGTGGAGCCAGCCTTGCCAACTTTGTGATGGCATATTGGGAGAGGGAGAACATCATCAAGGTTCCAGTTATGCAAAGATTAGATGTTCTGTAGTCCTATCTCACCTTCATTCTTACATATGGGTTCGGAGCCGATCCTCTGCTCCGACTCTGCCTATTACAAAGCTCAAAGTCTCTTAGTTGGCTCGTGGCTAGGTAGGTATCCCATAGTGCACTAGTACAATCCCCAGATCTCGTTTTCCGCATCTACGAGTTCAGAAGTGCTTCTTGCTTGGCCGTTGCCGAGTTCAAAACCTTTTAATTATTCATATTTTATTGGTATTTCTGGATATACTTAGCTAGTTATACTTAATATTGGTGATGGTTATCTTATAGGTACTGTATAGAACTGTTTCTGCTATTTACTTAGTTTTGAGAACTTGTTGGCCATTGGGCCCTGGTTGTTCTCTGTGTGGTATCCTGTGTGCTAGTTTTCCAATAAAGTTAACATTCCATAGGTCCACGTTTTGTGTTAGGACCTAGTTTTCACATTTTCATACATTAATATTGTGTGCAATGTTGTGTGCCATTTTATGATAGTTTATATTTCCATACGTCCGCGTTTGTATTAGGACCTTGTTTTTCTCTCTCTTATAGAGTAATAATTGTGTGCAGTGTTTTGTCCTTCATAATTTGTCTGCTGCTTAAGATTCTGTTTTTTCCGGCTTCGCTTCTGCCTTTCAGGCTAGGTCCGTTTAAGTTAGAGGATCTAGTCCTCTGCTTTAACTTTGAATCTCTATAACAGGGCTATCTCTATAACAGGGCTAGGCCCTTTTAAGTTAGAAGACGTAGTCCTCTGTTTCTCTTGTCTGTGTGTGTGGTTTGTTAGGGCTAGGCCCGTTTAAGTTAGAGGACCTAGTCCTCGTGTTTGGTGTGCATCTGTCTTGGGCTATGCCTGTTTAAATTAGAGGATCTTGCCGCCCTCCTTACTGTTTATAGAGCTCTTATAGCCATGTCTGAAGAGTCCAAAGACCATAAACCTTCGGGTTTTGAAAAATGCCTTAAGTGCTCCCAAAAGATGTCTATTACAGATGGTCATATTAATTGCATTTATTGCCTCTGAGCCATTCACCTGTAGGAAACTTGTTCCTTCTGTCACTCCTTTACCTCCAGAGTTCTCCAGGAGCGAAAGAACAAGTTAATTCTGAAAGGTCCACTCAAGCTTTCCTTCGAGGAAGACTTGGCAAGCTCTTCTTCATCTTCAAAGTCTCATTCTTCTAGAAAAGCGAAGGTCAAGTCGGCCAAGAGAAATTCTTCGGCACCGACTAGTTTGTCGGAACCTCCTCAGAAAACATTGAAACTAGATAAAGCTTCTACCTCCTAGACTCCACTGTCCTCTGAGCCAATCGAAGTGGTCGATGTTGACACTGGCAGTGTCTGCCCCAAGCCTTTCGGAGCCGAATACTGCAAAATTGCATTTGAGTCGGTCCAGCTATCTTTTGCCGGTCTCCCCAACCTTAAGATCTCCCGTTTTACAGATATCCAGGTCGCCTACCCTGTCATCCAGATCCTCCAAGAGCCTGTCAGAAGATGTGGAGAAAGTAGTGCTTAGACTCTTGAAGTAGCCTGCTTTGCCCAAATTGTTGGCTCTGACCCAGTCTGTTCCGGAGCCATCCGAGTCCATTCTCCCTGTTGTGGTTCCTCCTCCGAGTCGGGCCTTTGGAGCCGGAGATTTTGGTGCAGCTTCTTGTGGAACCCTTGGTTCCAGCTCCTTGTGGCTATCTCAGAGCTGAATTCTGCTCTGACAACTTTGGGCACTGTCCATGGTATCTAGGAGCCAAAGCTCACCGGTCAGCCTCAACAGGGACACTTGGACCCGAACCTCTTTGGTGCCGAGTCTCCCTTTCGATGCGTTGGCTAGGGTGAGCTCGGACCCTACATCCATCTCAGAGCCGGTCGCTCTGGAGCCAATTACTACCTCCGTTGCCTTGGAACTGGGGCTGTCTTCGAAGCCGGAGCGATTTGCATTCGAGATGATGTGTGCTGTCTGTCAGCTCCACGCAAGATTACCGATACTCTTCCCCCTCAAGCTCCGACCTCTGTCTCAGCACCTTCTCTCTTCCTTGGCAGCAGAGACCCACAGCCTCAGGAACCCCCATTGGGTGGCCCCAGTCTTCTGAGGCTTCCCTGGAATACCCTTCTGAGGAGCTTCCTCTGAATAGGACAAGCAAGAGGAAGCATGTAGACTCCCCTGATGAGTCTATCACCTCAGACACTGACCTTGAGGAGTCAGAAGGATCCCCCAAGTCGTCCTCTGATGTCTCCTTTGTAGACATTCTGGAGATCCTAAAGCAGAGAAGCAGCTGGCCCTCTGTCACCCCTTCTGATGAGAAGTCCATGTACCTGAAGGCTTTCAGGTCTCTACCTTTAGCCTCTTGGGTGTCTCCACCTTTTGACAAACTCTTGGACCTGGTAAGTCGAAAGGTGTGGGAAATTCCTGATGCCATGGAGCCAGTCCCCAGAAGACCCAACAAATTTCTGTCTGCCCCAAAAGAAAAGGACATTTTGTCCAAGGGTGTGCCTGTAGATGCCATGGTGGTGGAGGCGGCCAATAAGAAGGAGCTAGTGGAGACTTCATCTGTCCATCTGCCGAACAATGAGTCTCGAATGATGGATAGATACAGGAAGCATATCTTCTCCTCAGTGGCTTTTACCCTCAGATTGCTGAACTCTCTCACATTTTACTAGGCTTCAGAGAGATCTCCTCAAGGGGTTAGGAGATGCTTTTCAAGGTACATAACTGAAGGAGTCTCTGAGAAGGTGACTGCTCAGTTGTCCACCTTTAAATTCCATTGTTAACTCCTCCATGAGGCTGATCTCCTATGCAGCTGACTGAGCAAGCAGGGCAGCGGGTTCAGGAGTTTCCCTTCGGAGACCCTCCTAGATGCGCTTATGTAATTTTGTGGAGCCTTTCAAGTCTACTTTTACCAACGCCCCCTTTAATGGTTTTTCTCTGTTTGGACCCAAAGCAAAAGATAACCCTCACCAGGTGCGAACAAGAAGGGAAAACTCTCCAAGGGTCAGAGAGGTGGTAAAATGTGGTTCAAGTCGTCCAGAGATTTTTCCCAGATTCACAGGGTGATTCCTCCTTAAGAGGCAGAGGAGGAGGAGCTAATGTTAGACGTCGCCTTACAGGCAGGGGGGGTCCGCAAAACCAGGGTGGCCGCAATTCCTTTCGAGGCCATCCCTATCAGCGCTCGTGATGTGGGGCCTGGCTGTGCTTCTCTGGATCCACTCGGTGGTCGCTTATCTTTGTATCCAGAAGCCTGGCTAAACATCACCCAAGGCAAATGGGTGTAAAGAATAATCACCAGAGGATACTCCATACCCTTTTCTCTTCCACCCCATACTCCCAAGAAGATCCCGGATGTTCCACCCAATCACAGGGATCAAGCAACTGTAGAAGGCAAAAACTGCTTTCAAAGAGAGTTATCCAAACCATCCCTGCAGACCAGATAGGATTTGGAACTTACTCCAGATTCTTTTTAGTGCCAAAACGAACAGGGGACTGGAGGCCCCATGTTGGACCTCAGCAAACTAAAGGAATACATAAAGAAGGCCAAGTTCCGGATGGTGGCACTGCAGTCTGTACTCCCTCTTGTTAGGGAAAGACAATTGGATGTGTTCCATAGACCTCCAAGATGCGTACTACCATATAAAAATGGACAGAGCATCGAGGAGTCATTTACGCTTCTGGCTGGGATCCTGTCATTACCAATTTCGTGCTCTGCCCTTTGGTCTCACCACAGCCCCCAGGGTGTTCACCAAATGTATGGCAGTGGTGACCACTCACCTGAGACTTTGTGTATTCCAAGTGTTTCCGTACCTGGACGACTGGCTCCTGACCGCCACCACCAGGCAACTACTCCACAGGCACCTACTCCTACAAGCCAGAGATTCGACCATCCAACTCTGTTCTCAGCTGGGAATTACAGTAAGTTAAGTCTGCCTTATCGCCCTCTCAATTTGTGACTTTTATAGGCACAGAAATACACCATGCTAGCTCGTCTACCTCCAGACAGAATTCAAAACCTCAGACAAATTCTGTTTGCTTCCTCTACAGAAAGTCAAGGCAAAGACAGTGCTGAAACGCTTGGGGACCATGGCCTCTACCATAAATTGTCCCACTAGCCAGATTGCATATGCGAATTCTTGAATGGCTTCTATTTTCCCAGTGGTCTCTTCACCAACTGCCTCTGTCTCACTAAATCTTCATAACAGAGTTGTGCAAAAAGGACCTTGGTTGGTGGATTCAGCCTGATCAGCTGACAACAGGCACTCCTGTTGCTACTGTGACCACTGATGCCTCACAGATGGGGAGGGGGTTATCTAGGCAGGACTGTCCAAGGCACATGGCAAGGTCACGAGGCTCACCTGCATGTCAGTGTCCTAGAGATGAGAGCAGTGCTTCTAGCATTGCAAGCACTTCACGACTTTCTTTCTCTAGGGCCGATAGCAATTCAGTCGGACAATGTCAGTGGTGTGGTATCTAAAAAAGCAAGGAGGAACCAGATCTTACTCCCTTTGTTGAGAGGCTCTTCGTGTTTGGAAGTGGGTGATATCTTCCCAACGCTTTCTAGTAGCAACACATATCTCGGGGACAACCAGCTTGATGGCCAACAAACTCAGCAGGGCAATCTTGATGCCTAACGATTGGTCTCTGAATTAGGAAGTAGTGGAACAGATCTTCCGCAAATGGGGATAGCCTTACTGCGATCTCTTTGCCAGCCCGATCAATGCCAAATGCAGCAGCTATTTCTCCCTTATCCCCCCTCCAGGGGAGTCTGAGAGACGCACTTGTTCACGATTGGCCCCTGGGACTCCTTTATGCATTCCCTCCCTTTCCGCTTGCATCCAAAGTGATCCAGAAAGCAAAGTTATTGGGAAGCAAAATGATTCTCATCACTCCTTATTGGCCTCGCCAGATTTGGTTTTCCTTTCTCAGGCCTCATCTACTAGACGATCCATGGACTCTGGACCCAGTTCCAGACCTCTTGACACACATGTCAGGCTCCCTTCACCCCCTGCCTCCACACCCTCAACTTGACAGCGTGGCTGCTCCACTTCCATCCCTAGTTAGGCTTCATGATCTTTCACCTGCTGTGACCCACATCCTTGCATCTTCGCATAAACCTTCCAATAGGAAGTTATACACTAGCAAATGGAGAAGGTTTTCTATCTGGGCAAAAGAAAAAAAATGTAGATCCTTGCACAGCATCCATCCCTGTGGTGGTAAATATTTTGTCTGAACTTTTCCATCAGGTATCAGCTGCTGCCACTATTAGGGTCCAACTGGCAGCGATATCGAACTTTCATTTGGGACAACATGAACCTAATCTGATGTCCCACAGATTATGTAAAACCTTCCTTAAAGGTGCTACTTTGCTGAGACCTCCCTTTCAGGAACCTGTACCTCCTTGGGAATCTAAATTTCGTTCTGTCCAAACTAACTTCCCCACCTTTTCAGCCTGCACATTCATGTCAATTGAAGTTTCTGTCTTGAAAGACTTTTTCTAGTAGCTATCATATCAGCTAGATGGGTGTCAGTTACAAGCACTGTCAATCAAGCCTCCCTATTTGATTTTTCACAAAGGCAGTTTCCCTTAATACAAATCCTTCCTTTATCCCTAAAGTTTGCTCTGTCTAATTTGAACCAAATCCCTAAAGTTTGCTCTGTGCAATTTGAACCAAACTATCGAACTGCCTGTATTTTCCCCTAATCATTCCAACACTGCAGAATACAAATTTCATCAACTTGATGTTCACAGGCAGTTATGGTTCTACCTTCACAGGACTAAGGAACTTACAAAGTCAGATCAATTGTTCGTGTCCTTTTCTGAGTCTAGAATAGGTCTGCCAGTCTCTAAAGTGACCCTATCTAATTGGATTTTGAACTGTATTTCCTTCATTTACTCCTCCAATGGAAAGATCCTACCGGTCAAGATTAAGGCTCATTCCACAAGATCCCTGTCTACATCTGCTGCCTTTCAAGCCAGAGTTCCAATTGACAGTATTTGTGCAGCAGTAACTTGGGCTATCCTTCATGCCTTTGTTACTCATTACAAACTGGATTTGACCTCCAGGGGTAGAGCCTCCTTTGGTTCCACGGTACTCAGGAGTATATTCCTGTGAGCCACCCGAAAAAAAGGTGCTAGGGACGCTGCCCCATATGTAAGAATGAAGGTGAGATAGGACTTCAGAACATAAAGAAGTTATGTTCTCACCATAACGTTCCATGTTTGTAGTCCATCTTGCCCTTCATTCTTACAAACATACACACCTACCCCCATCCTGTAAGGATCTGGAGACAGGATAGTGTTGCCTTTGGTAGGGTGGAGACCTTTAATTATTGTTCTTTCTGGATAACCTTTTTTATCTTTCTGTAGTTTAGCAGCAAACAAGATCTGGGGATTGTACTAGTGCACTATGGGATACCTACCTAACCACGAGAAAACTGAAACTTTGAGCTTTGTAATAGGCCGAGTTGGAGCAGAGAATCTGCTCCGTACCCATATGTAAGAATGAAGGGCGAGATGAACTACAAACATGGAACGATGTTCTTCATCTCACATTGCTGCAGTCCTTACTTATGGGTAGTCCGCTGTCACCATGGGCCCTAAACCAAGTATATTGTGACTTCGATGTATGCCATAGATCTGACATCAGAGCGTCAGGGTATAAAGGCGTCATATCCTCAGTCTTTTTGGCATGGGGTCGATGCAGAAGCAGCGTTTGCAAGCTCACGCTCTGTTCTTTTCGCTTGAGTTTCAGACCGATACCAAGTTGGCTAAGTACCCGTTGGGGGAATAAAAGTGAATAATTGTATTTCTTGTGGGGACAGATACCGCATAGGATTACCACCGCTTGTATTCCTTGTTTGGGACTCGAGCACGACGTGAGTCGGGTACGGTTTGTGTTGTATTTAATGTTTACTCAACGGGGACCGCGGCGTAGTCGGTGTCGGTTTATTTGTTAGGTTTAATAAAATAACTACTCATGCGGGTTAGATGGCAGCTAGGTTAGATCCTTGGCAAGAGGTGTAATTATAATATGCCGTCAGGGATGTTCCGGCTTCTACTAAGAGCCAAAGACAAATCTTTAAAGCCTAGGCAGGTTGATTAGATCCGTTTGGACATGGCCCTTTAGAAGCTACACTGAACAGGTGGATCCGCTGAAGTTTCAACTTTGATTTTACAGGATGTGGCCTCTCAGGAGGCAGGTCAAAAGCTGAAGGGCCTCTCAGGTTACTATTCTCCTCTCTATGCCTAAGGTGCGGGGGCTTCTGCTACTGTTTCTAAGGCTCCTTCCTGGGCATGTCTGTCTTGCCTTCCTGTGGTGTCAGTTCTGGTTCTTCAGGGTCTGTGCCTAAAAAGCACATGCTTAAAATGGCAGAGGATTTGATTACTTTAATTAGAGGTTCTATTCCCCTCCTAAAAGGCCCAGGATGGAGCCAGAGTTCGAAAGTTTGGAGCAGGCCTCAGATGATTCAGAGTCTTCTGCTGAAGACATTCAATATTTCCCTCCTCATTCTGATTCTGATGCAGAGGAATCCACTCCTTCTGCTTCTCCTCCAGAGGATTTTTCATTTTCAGAAACTCTGCATTCCATGAGGGAGCATTTTCAGTGGGAGGGACAGGATTACTCTGATTGGAAGAGACTTAGGAGTTCTTGTTTTACCACAGCATGAGACTCCTAGCTATACCTCCGGTTTTGGATGTTGTTTCAGATGTAATCCAGATTCTGTGCCTCCTGCCCCAGTTAAACCGACAGGTATTACAGGTGCCTGAGGTTCATAAATATCTGTATAAGAGTCCTAGGGCGGGACCAAAAACTATTAGTCAGGGGCTAAAGTTATTAGAGCCTCTGTAGTTCTCTGGATAAGGAAGCTAAAGCTTTGATAGATGGGGTAAGAAGGTGTATACCTCTTCTACTTTGTATGAGAGCTTTGAACTGCCAGTTTCATATGTTGAAGTATCAGAATTTCCTCCTTTCTCAGCTAAGGTCTAAAGTGGATGCTTTGGCAGAGGGCATAGTTTCTGAACAGGTGGGTAAGCACTCTTTGCAATGTGGTTTTGATGCTTTACAGGCTTCTTCTAGTGGCTGCCACTGGTTCAGTTATTCGTAGGCACGCCGCCTTTAAGGACTAGATTTAATTGGTCTGAGCTAAGTCTAGAATTCTGGATGCCCTTTACAGTCTGAAGTTTTGTTTGGTCCTCCTGTGGAGTCCATTTTAAAGAAAATGGAAGACAAGGCTAAGTCTATGCAGACTGTTAAAGATTTTGCAGTACCAACCTCCAAAGTTTAGTAGAAATTGGCCTACTAAGGGGTGGACGCACTCTTCTTTCTGGATCTCGTCTCCAGGGTAGATGGTAGGGTGGAGAAAGGAGTTTGAATACTTAGGTTGCAATGGATTAAACAGGCCCAATGACCTACATTTTCAGCTGCCAGATTCTTCTTGCCTGGCAGCTCCTTTGGGAGGAAAGTTGGCTCCAAGCAAAATTGGCCCAGGACAAATGGGTATTGGACATTATAAACCGAGGGTTACAAGTTCTATCATACCATGCCTCCTTTCAAAGGCATGCCAGACGCCCCTCTCGGCAATAAAGGATAGAGGCTCGAGACAAATTTCTTTACTTCTTCAATTAGGAGCTATACAGCCAGTTCCTCTGTCAGAAGTGGGCCTAGGATTTTATTCTCGCCTGTTTCTAGTTCCAAAGAAAGGGACACGGAGACCAATTATCTATCCTCAACACTTACCTGGACATTCCAAAGTTCAAGATGCTGACTTTACAACAACTTTTACCCCTGTTAAGATCACTGGATGGTTACACCTTCATGTTCCTATCAGGCCCAGTTGCAGGAGGTACCTGCGTTTTGAGCTGGAAATTTACATTATCAGTTCTCTGCATTGCCCTTTGGCTTATTTACTGCTTAGAGTGTTCACAAAGGTTCTTGCTCCAGTGATAGCATTTTTCAGACTAAGAGGAATACAGATTTATCCTTATTTGGTGATTATTGCACAAGAAAAAGGACGAACTTCTTCATCTACAGTATGTGATGGCAGTGTTAAGATGCCTAGGGTATTCTGTGAGCAAAAACAAAGTCCAGTCTAGTACCCTCTCAGGACATGTGCTTTCTGGGTGTGAGACTGAATACAGCTTCCCAGATGGCCTTTTAACCCCGGACAAACAAAAGCCTTTCTCTTTATTTCCATCAAATGTCTCTACGGTCCAGGCTGACTGCAAGGACAGTCCTTCAAGCCTTGGGGTCATCCATCATTTAGTATTCTGGTGCTTCCCAATGCCAAATTGCATATGAGGAAGCTTCAATGGTATCTCAAAAATGTATGGACACAGCACTGCCAAGATCTAGACACTGTCATTCAGATAATACCTTGCATTCGGGAAGGTTTTTGTGGTGGGCTCAGGAATGTCACCTAAACAAGGACTCTGTGACCCGGCCAGAGTGCTTAGTCAGATTAGCGACAGATGCCCTCAATGGAAAATGGGTGGCAAAAATGGCCGGGTTCGTCAAACTCCAACATTTGCATATCAACTTGAAGGAAACAGTTTGCATTGATGGCTTTCAAAGATTTACTTCATCCAGGGCAGGTGTTGATTCAAACAGACAACACTACTGTCATGTGGTACATCAACAAGCAGGGGAACCCATTCTTACCCTCTTGCAGGCAAGCGCGATGATCTGTGGAAACTGCTCTCAATCTACACCTCAATCTTCAGCACAGAACTCCTTAGCAGATGTATTGAGCAGACAAATAGTGGATCCTCACGAGGGAGGTGGATCCTCATGTATTTCAACAGTTGACAGTGTTATGGGGAACTCCAGACATAGATCTGTCCACTAAATTACCAGTTGCCAAAGTTTTGCACAAAATGTTTCATCACACAGCTTGGAAGGTGGGCGCTCTATCATTCAGTTGGAACAATCTGCATGTATATGAGGTACTCTTGAAGGCCAGACAAGACAAGCCAACCATGATTTTGATAGCACCGGATTGGCCTCGACAACACTGGTACCACTACTGAGGAGCTTAGTACTGAGAACCTCCATGGCCTCTGCCTTTGATTCCGCACCTTTTGTCACAAGAGGACAGTCACTTCCTCAATGTCAAGATTCAGTCTCTACATCTAACAGCCTGGCATATTCTGTTTTAGACTCTGAGGGTCTCAGCTTCCACAACAGGTTTTGAATGTTATGGAGGCCAGGAGGCCTAGTACCAGGAAAGTTTACGCTGATAAATGGAGGAGATTTTTTATTTGGAGCAAAGGAAAGGACTTTGATGTCTCCAAACCTGATTTAAGTGTTGCTCTTCAATATCTTACGAGTTATTGGACGCAGCCATTTCTGCTCACTATGATTGTGACTCTCCTTTATTCTGAGGGCAAAGAATATAAGACCCCCAATGAGAGCTCCTACTCCTGCTTGGGATCTCAGAGCCTGCAGCTACTGCCGAAGTTAAAGTATTTAGAAGGGTTTCTGAATTACAGGCCCTCATGGCAGTGGAGCCTTTCCTGATTTTCATAAGGATAGGGTATCTTTCGTGCTACTAATCCTTGTGGCCTTAAATCAAACTATTCATTTGCCTACTTTTATGCAAACCCCCAAAATAAAGGTTGGATATTCACAGGCAGTTGCGTTATTATTTTAGCAGAACCGAAAGTTCAGACAGTCTCAGCAATTGTTTGTTTCTTTGCTTTGGGTTCAGGGTAAACCTGTTTCAAAACAATCTATTTCTAAATGGATTGGGTTTTGTATTTCTTTCTGTTGCTACTGCTACTTCTACTGCCTTCTAAGGGGTAGCTAAAGACATTTTGGGCAGCTACTTGGAGTTCAGTGCATACCTTTTCTAAACATTACCACCTTCCTCTTATTTCTAGTCTAGGGGCTGGATTTGCCACTGCAATTTTACAGCATTTTTTTTGCCCCCTAATGCTTTATGATAAAGACTGCAGCAATGAGATGAAAGAACATAGTTTTGTGCCTACCATAAATGTAGATGTTATGCTTTAGGTGATGGTTGTTGTTGGGCATGTTTTGGGAGGTATTCTGAAAGACTGAGGGATATGCGTCGGGGATATGACGCCGTCATGCGCCTTTTACTGACTGACGCTTGATGTCAGGATAGGCCATGACATGACACATCAGCCTAATACTTTGGTATTCGGGCCGAAATGGACGGCGGACTACCCATAAGTAAGGACTGCAGCAATGTGGATCTTCGAACATCTACATTTATGGTAGGTACAAAACTGTACTTTATGGTGAGTACATAACTTCTTTTTGTGTTGCACTCTATACTTGGACAATTTTTTTATTCTGTTCCTTGGGAACCGGACACAAGCCACTGAACTAATTAATTACCTTAACTCGTCTTCTGACTTGAAGTTTACTTTTAACTTTGAGACATCTATTGATTATCTAGATATTAATCTTAAAAAGGACAG
This sequence comes from Protopterus annectens, assembly GCF_019279795.1. Taxonomy (NCBI): domain Eukaryota; kingdom Metazoa; phylum Chordata; order Ceratodontiformes; family Protopteridae; genus Protopterus; species Protopterus annectens. The sequence continues at coordinate 1,118,468,587 of NC_056727.1, forward strand.
GATCTTGAATAGGTATTTAGCCAATGTTCATATAAAAGGCCTATTCTAACTCATTCTTACATTTCTTCAGCTGCCACCCTCACCACCAAAAAAGATCAATGGTGAAGGGACAACTGGTAAGAGCAGCAAGAGCTGTCTCAGATGATTTTAACATAGAATGTCTGCATTTGAGCAATTTATTTCTTCAAAGGGGCTACCCTAGAGAATTACAGTCCCTAGTTGAAGTCGAACACGAGATCTGTAGGCTTCTGTGTTACTTTTCTAGCTGCAAAAGACATACATAATGAATTTGGTGACAATGTAGTCAACCATTCACAAACTACAGTTAACTTCCCATTAACTTCATTAGATAATAAAGAAGTTAAGGACTACAATACTACCTTTATCACTACTTTTAATGTTAGCAGCTTTGTGGTCTCAAACATTTTACACAAGAATTGGAACCTTTTACGTTTTGACATGTCTATTATGGACAAGTGAGTATCAAACCAAAAATAACATAGGAGAGGTAGCAATTTGAAAATGTTATTAGAGACTAGAAAGGACAGAACACACCATTTCCCAGGGATGTCCAAATGTAACGTGTAAATACTGCAAGCACATTAACACAGGCAACAAATTGACATGACTGACAGGTAATGATGCTTTGCCAGGGCTGAACTTCATCTGTAACCACTAGGCTTTTGAATATTGGCCAAAACATTATCCACCCCTCTATAGTGCCTTTTCTAGGAATTCCCAAACAGACCAAACCTTCCAACATAGCAAAATCTCTTCAATATAAGCTAAAGGTATTACTGCTCAATGCTCTGTTCTCAACAAGAAACTTAACTCCATGGAAGCATTCCTCACCCTGGAGACTGCTGACGTCTGTGCAGGTTCTGAAGCATGGCTCAGTACCTGCACAGACTGGTACTGAAGCATGATTCAAAGCCATGGGGACATTCCTGCAATGCGTGGCTATAATGCCATTCACACATTCTGATTTCCCTGCAATGCATGGCTATAATGCCATTCACACATTCTGATTTCCCCACTGCACATGAAAAGGCAGAAGGTGGAAGTGTATCCATGGACATAAAGGACAGGCACACCTCAAGAGTTGTCCAATATGACATGCTTGAGCTACTCCATGTCCAATTAGCCATATGGAAAATCCAGTACGATATCCCTGCTAGCTACAGGTTCCCCACCATGAACTAGGAAACCCCACACATCATACCTAACTTTTAATAGAATCACTTAACCATTGAGCCCAAAACCATATTAATGGGTGATTTCAACTAACCCCTCCATTACCTGGGATGCATACATAATCACTAGCATGCAGACTCAAATATTTCTAGAGTTTGTCAATGCAAATGCCCTGGAGCATTTATTCTGCACTCCCACCAGGTGTACAAATATTCTTGACCTTGTCCTCACAGATGAGTGTGTGTTGCACTCCCAAAAAGTGTGATGTCCTCGCTGGTTAGATCAGATTACAAAGCCATCTCCCTTGAAATAAATGTAAAACTAGAACACCCACCTTACCCCAAAACCTTTAAGAACTTTTTGTAAGGAAAACTACAGCCTGTTACGTGACACCATTGCTAGTTTCCAGACTTGCCCAGTGCCAGAAAATATTGAAGCCTATAGGGAGGCATGCACAAAAACCCTGCATGAGCATGTAACAGCCTGAACACTGGCTTTGTTCCCACAGAGTGGAGCACAGCAATAGTAATCCTTTGATCAAAGGGGGCCCATCAACTGACCCTTGGAGCTATAGACCCATAAGTCTAACCAGCCTAATCTGCAAGACTATGGAAAGAATCATCATGGACCTTATCAAGAACACAGGTGACCTTCAAAGTCTTAACCCTATCCAATTTGGCTTCATTAAGGGTGAATCATGTTTATTAGCTTTAGATGAAGGCAGAACGGTGCATACTCCCTATCTTGACTTAGCCAATGCTTTTGATACAATCCGCACTCTGGTATCATTGGGAAACTCACCCAGCTGGGGAGCCTCTTACTTCACTAGATGGGTAAATGGTTCACAGACAGAACGCATACTGTGAAAGTTCCTCTACCACTAGTCCAGTTACCACAATGGATCCAAATGCTGTGTGCAGTAAATTCAAGGATCCTAAAACAAGAACCAATAAAAAAGTTTTTGCAAACGAGTGCACTAAGGTTTTTACTACGCCAGTTACCAGTGGCATACCACAAGGATCTGTGCTGGGCCCTCTACTGTCTTGAATCTATTTTTTGGAAGTCTAGGTGAAAGTAGAAGATGGCCTGTAGCTTACCAAATTCACTGATTATTGCAAACTAGGTGCAGTCAGTCTCCCAACGATATTAACATATTACAAAAGGGGCTAACACAGACAAATGATTGGTGCCAAAGCCACAGACTAAAACTAAACCCAAAAATAGTGTATTAATCTCCTTTAACAAAGAGGAATTCCCTGCAAATTGCAATATTGACAGCAGTCTCCTAAGCTCCAACCCATGGTATGAGATTTGAGAAACGAGGTTGATAGCAATTTAATCACCATGTATCCACAGTGGTAAGGAAAGCCTTCTACATTGTACATCTCATAAGTAAAGGCATCACCTCCCAACACTGTGAGGATGTTATAACTCCTCTGTATTCGACCCTCATTAGACCACCAATAGAGTACAATGCTCCCTTTGCATGTACCTCACCAGACACCTGCAGCAGCTGGAGAGACCACAGAAGTTTCTCACCAGGAAAATTCTGGGCCTCCACAACATGACCTACATGGAAAGACTGAAAGCCCTGTTACTGTACTCTGTATCATACAGGCTGCTGAGAGGTGATCTGTGCCCTTGCCTACAGAGCAGTCTGTGACCCTGCCCTAATGGAAATGCTGCACATCTGCAGATCACATGGGACAAGAGTCTCACTCCAGGGATCTCAACCTAGCCTGTGACATTAACTGAACATGCTGGAGAGGCAGATATATCTCCCAGAGATTGCCGGTCCTCTGGAATAAATTCCCAAATCTTGTGAAGTAGAGCTCCTCAATGACCATTTTCAGACACAACCTAGATAACTGGATGGAAGCTCATAAATTCAGCTCTGAGTAGCACCCATGTCCCTCATGGACAGGGGTAGTTTGTGCTGATGATAGACTTGCTAGGTGAATAACTATCATTTAAGAAATGTCAGTGAGGGAGCACGGGTATAACGTGGGTAGGCTTGTAAAAGCCCTAGGGCCATTAGCCTAGTAACCTCCTATGAACCTATACGTAAGGAACAAACATTACTTTTTAAAGAAAAAATTCAATTGTAAAAACTAATTTACCTAGCTAAGTCTGTAACGTGCTGCATTCTATATAGGAAAGGCAGCGTAGACTCTGAGATTGTATATATGAACATCTTTATGCAATTGACCATCAAAAGATTGAGAACACCTTAGCCAAACACACTGTAGCATTTCCTGGTCACACTTTAAGTTTACTGTTGTAGATCAAACTCCAGTAGATAGAGGACGACCATCATCTTTGAAATTAGAAGAAATAGAATTATACTGGCAACTGTCATTGAATGCCTATAGCTTTCTGGGCATTAATGACGTGTGCCATTACTTTATTAAAATTAGAGTTTATGTAGGTAACATGAATTTTATGAACATATTTGAAATACTTTTATGTATGGAATTTTTGGTATGCACTGTATATGTTAATTTGTTTACCTTCTGTTTTTTATTAACAGACTTGGTATTTTATTTTAAGTTACTGTTATATTAATGTACTATAACTTTAAATAAGTGGAATGCAGTACTAGTTGCTTGGCACTTGTAAGCACTCTCATTTGACCTGTATTATTGGTTGTTTCAATACATGTGACTTAGTAG